>NW_025962611.1:0-11411 GCF_017589495.1 Alosa alosa
CGGATTTTGACACATTTCAAAATATGTCAGATATTGTCCAAATTATGTTTTACTTCACGTCTAGACATGTGAAATGCATGATCTGTGGCAAACAAAAGTGAAAAACAAAATTTGGTCTTATTTTTGTCAGTACTTTTCAGATTTTCTTAGTTTTCACATAAGGTCGGGGTCAGGAAAAAAGACGGATTTTGACACATTTCAAAATATGTCAGATATTGTCAAATTATGTTTTACTTCCGTCTAGACATGTGAAATGCATGATCTGTGGCAAACAAAAGTGAAAAAAAAAATTGGTCTTATTTTTGTCGTACTTTTCAGATTTTCTTAGTTTTCACATAAGGTCGGGGTCAGGAAAAAAGACGGATTTTGACACATTTCAAAATATGTCAGATATTGTCCAAATTATGTTTTACTTCACGTCTAGACATGTGAAATGCATGATCTGTGGCAAACAAAAGTGAAAACAAAATTTGGTCTTATTTTTTGTCATTACTTTTCAGATTTTCTTAGTTTTCACATAAGGTCGGGGTCAGGAAAAAGACGGATTTTGACACATTTCAAAATATGTCAGATATTGTCAAATTATGTTTTACTTCACGTCTAGACATGTGAAATGCATGATCTGTGGCAAACAAAAGTGAAAAAAAAAATTGGTCTTATTTTTTGTATTACTTTTCAGATTTTCTTAGTTTTCACATAAGGTCGGGGTCAGGAAAAAGACGGATTTTGACACATTTCAAAATATGTCAGATATTGTCCAAATTATGTTTTACTTCACGTCTAGACATGTGAAATGCATGATCTGTGGCAAACAAAAGTGAAAAACAAAATTGGTCTTATTTTTTTGTCATTACTTTTCAGATTTTCTTAGTTTTCACATAAGGTCGGGGTCAGGAAAAAACGGATTTTGACACATTTCAAAATATGTCAGATATTGTCCAAATTATGTTTTACACGTCTAGACATGTGAAATGCATGATCTGTGGCAAACAAAAGTGAAAAACAAAATTGGTCTTATTTTTTGTCATTACTTTTCAGATTTTCTTAGTTTTCACATAAGGTCGGGGTCAGGAAAAATGACGGATTTTGACACATTTCAAAATATGTCAGATATTGTCCAAATTATGTTTTACTTCACGTCTAGACATGTGAAATGCATGATCTGTGGCAAACAAAAGTGAAAAACAAAATTGGTCTTATTTTTTGTCGTACTTTTCAGATTTTCTTAGTTTTCACATAAGGTCGGGGTCAGGAAAAATGGACGGATTTTGACACATTTCAAAATATGTCAGATATTGTCCAAATTATGTTTTACTTCACGTCTAGACATGTGAAATGCATGATCTGTGGCAAACAAAAGTGAAAAACAAAATTTGGTCTTATTTTTTTGTCATTACTTTTCAGATTTTCTTAGTTTTCACATAAGGTCGGGGTCAGGAAAAAAGGCAGGATTTTGACACATTTCAAAATATGTCAGATATTGTCCAAATTATGTTTTACTTCCGTCTAGACATGTGAAATGCATGATCTGTGGCAAACAAAAGTGAAAAACAAAAATTGGTCTTATTTTTTGTCGTACTTTTCAGATTTTCTTAGTTTTCACATAAGGTCCGGGGTCAGGAAAAATGACGGATTTTGACACATTTCAAAATATGTCAGATATTGTCCAAATTATGTTTTACTTCACGTCTAGACATGTGAAATGCATGATCTGTGGCAAACAAAAGTGAAAAACAAAAATTGGTCTTATTTTTTGTCGTACTTTTCAGATTTTCTTAGTTTTCACATAAGGTCCGGGGTCAGGAAAAAAGACGGATTTTGACACATTTCAAAATATGTCAGATATTGTCCAAATTATGTTTTACTTCACGTCTAGACATGTGAAATGCATGATCTGTGGCAAACAAAAGTGAAAAACAAAATTTGGTCTTATTTTTGTCGTACTTTTCAGATTTTCTTAGTTTTCACATAAGGTCCGGGGTCAGGAAAAATGACGGATTTTGACACATTTCAAAATATGTCAGATATTGTCCAAATTATGTTTTACTTCACGTCTAGACATGTGAAATGCATGATCTGTGGCAAACAAAAGTGAAAAACAAAATTTGGTCTTATTTTTTTGTCGTACTTTTCAGATTTTCTTAGTTTTCACATAAGGTCGGGGTCAGGAAAAAAGACGGATTTTGACACATTTCAAAATATGTCAGATATTGTCCAAATTATGTTTTACTTCACGTCTAGACATGTGAAATGCATGATCTGTGGCAAACAAAAGTGAAAACAAAATTTGGTCTTATTTTTGTCGTACTTTTCAGATTTTCTTAGTTTTCACATAAGGATCGGGGTCAGGAAAAAAGACGGATTTTGACACATTTCAAAATATGTCAGATATTGTCAAATTATGTTTTACTTCACGTCTAGACATGTGAAATGCATGATCTGTGGCAAACAAAAGTGAAAAACAAAAATTGGTCTTATTTTTTGTCGTACTTTTCAGATTTTCTTAGTTTTCACATAAGGTCGGGGTCAGGAAAAAGGCGGATTTTGACACATTTCAAAATATGTCAGATATTGTCAAATTATGTTTTACTTCCGTCTAGACATGTGAAATGCATGATCTGTGGCAAACAAAAGTGAAAAACAAAATTGGTCTTATTTTTTTGTCGTACTTTTCAGATTTTCTTAGTTTTCACATAAGGTCGGGGTCAGGAAAAATGGCGGATTTTGACACATTTCAAAATATGTCAGATATTGTCCAAATTATGTTTTACTTCCGTCTAGACATGTGAAATGCATGATCTGTGGCAAACAAAAGTGAAAAACAAAATTTGGTCTTATTTTTTGTCGTACTTTTCAGATTTTCTTAGTTTTCACATAAGGTCGGGGTCAGGAAAAAGGCGGATTTTGACACATTTCAAAATATGTCAGATATTGTCCAAATTATGTTTTACTTCCGTCTAGACATGTGAAATGCATGATCTGTGGCAAACAAAAGTGAAAAACAAAAATTGGTCTTATTTTTTGTCGTACTTTTCAGATTTTCTTAGTTTTCACATAAGGTCGGGGTCAGGAAAAAAGGCGGATTTTGACACATTTCAAAATATGTCAGATATTGTCCAAATTATGTTTTACTTCACGTCTAGACATGTGAAATGCATGATCTGTGGCAAACAAAAGTGAAAAACAAAATTTGGTCTTATTTTTTTGTCGTACTTTTCAGATTTTCTTAGTTTTCACATAAGGTCGGGGTCAGGAAAAAAAAAGCCGGATTTTGACACATTTCAAAATATGTCAGATATTGTCAAATTATGTTTTACTTCACGTCTAGACATGTGAAATGCATGATCTGTGGCAAACAAAAGTGAAAAACAAAAATTGGTCTTATTTTTTTTGTCGTACTTTTCAGATTTTCTTAGTTTTCACATAAGGTCGGGGTCAGGAAAAATGGACGGATTTTGACACATTTCAAAATATGTCAGATATTGTCAAATTATGTTTTACTTCACGTCTAGACATGTGAAATGCATGATCTGTGGCAAACAAAAGTGAAAAACAAAATTTGGTCTTATTTTTTTGTCATTACTTTTCAGATTTTCTTAGTTTTCACATAAGGTCGGGGTCAGGAAAAAAGGCGGATTTTGACACATTTCAAAATATGTCAGATATTTGTCAAATTATGTTTTACTTCCGTCTAGACATGTGAAATGCATGATCTGTGGCAAACAAAAGTGAAAAACAAAATTGGTCTTATTTTTGTCGTACTTTTCAGATTTTCTTAGTTTTCACATAAGGTCGGGGTCAGGAAAAAGGCGGATTTTGACACATTTCAAAATATGTCAGATATTGTCCAAATTATGTTTTACTTCACGTCTAGACATGTGAAATGCATGATCTGTGGCAAACAAAAGTGAAAACAAAAATTGGTCTTATTTTTGTCGTACTTTTCAGATTTTCTTAGTTTTCACATAAGGTCCGGGGTCAGGAAAAAAGACGGATTTTGACACATTTCAAAATATGTCAGATATTGTCAAATTATGTTTTACTTCACGTCTAGACATGTGAAATGCATGATCTGTGGCAAACAAAAGTGAAAAACAAAATTGGTCTTATTTTTTGTCGTACTTTTCAGATTTTCTTAGTTTTCACATAAGGTCGGGGTCAGGAAAAATGACGGATTTTTGACACATTTCAAAATATGTCAGATATTGTCCAAATTATGTTTTACTTCACGTCTAGACATGTGAAATGCATGATCTGTGGCAAACAAAAGTGAAAAACAAAAATTGGTCTTATTTTTTGTCGTACTTTTCAGATTTTCTTAGTTTTCACATAAGGTCGGGGTCAGGAAAAAAGGCGGATTTTGACACATTTCAAAATATGTCAGATATTGTCAAATTATGTTTTACTTCACGTCTAGACATGTGAAATGCATGATCTGTGGCAAACAAAAGTGAAAAACAAATTTGGTCTTATTTTTTGTCGTACTTTTCAGATTTTCTTAGTTTTCACATAAGGTCGGGGTCAGGAAAAAAGACGGATTTTGACACATTTCAAAATATGTCAGATATTGTCCAAATTATGTTTTACTTCACGTCTAGACATGTGAAATGCATGATCTGTGGCAAACAAAAGTGAAAAACAAAATTTGGTCTTATTTTTTGTCGTACTTTTCAGATTTTCTTAGTTTTCACATAAGGTCGGGGTCAGGAAAAAAGGCGGATTTTGACACATTTCAAAATATGTCAGATATTTGTCAAATTATGTTTTACTTCACGTCTAGACATGTGAAATGCATGATCTGTGGCAAACAAAAGTGAAAAACAAAATTTGGTCTCTTTTTTTGTCATTACTTTTCAGATTTTCTTAGTTTTCACATAAGGTCGGGGTCAGGGAAAAATGGCGGATTTTGACACATTTCAAAATATGTCAGATATTGTCCAAATTATGTTTTACTTCACGTCTAGACATGTGAAATGCATGATCTGTGGCAAACAAAAGTGAAAAAAAAATTGGTCTTATTTTTTTGTCATTACTTTTCAGATTTTCTTAGTTTTCACATAAGGTCGGGGTCAGGGAAAAAGGCGGATTTTGACACATTTCAAAATATGTCAGATATTGTCCAAATTATGTTTTACTTCCGTCTAGACATGTGAAATGCATGATCTGTGGCAAACAAAAGTGAAAAACAAAATTTGGTCTTATTTTTTGTCATTACTTTTCAGATTTTCTTAGTTTTTTCACATAAGGTCGGGGTCAGGAAAAAAAGGCGGATTTTGACACATTTCAAAATATGTCAGATATTGTCCAAATTATGTTTTACTTCCGTCTAGACATGTGAAATGCATGATCTGTGGCAAACAAAAGTGAAAAACAAAATTTGGTCTTATTTTTTGTCATTACTTTTCAGATTTTCTTAGTTTTCACATAAGGTCGGGGTCAGGAAAAAAGGCGGATTTTGACACATTTCAAAATATGTCAGATATTGTCCAAATTATGTTTTACTTCACGTCTAGACATGTGAAATGCATGATCTGTGGCAAACAAAGTGAAAAACAAAAATTGGTCTTATTTTTGTCGTACTTTTCAGATTTTCTTAGTTTTCACATAAGGTCGGGGTCAGGAAAAATGGCGGATTTTGACACATTTCAAAATATGTCAGATATTGTCAAATTATGTTTTACTTCACGTCTAGACATGTGAAATGCATGATCTGTGGCAAACAAAAGTGAAAAACAAAATTTGGTCTTATTTTTGTCGTACTTTTCAGATTTTCTTAGTTTTCACATAAGGTCGGGGTCAGAAAAAAAAAGGCGATTTTTGACACATTTCAAAATATGTCAGATATTGTCCAAATTATGTTTTACTTCACGTCTAGACATGTGAAATGCATGATCTGTGGCAAACAAAAGTGAAAAACAAAATTTGGTCTTATTTTTTGTCATTACTTTTCAGATTTTCTTAGTTTTCACATAAGGTCGGGGTCAGGGAAAAAGGCGGATTTTGACACATTTCAAAATATGTCAGATATTGTCCAAATTATGTTTTACTTCACGTCTAGACATGTGAAATGCATGATCTGTGGCAAACAAAAGTGAAAAACAAAATTTGGTCTTATTTTTTGTCGTACTTTTCAGATTTTCTTAGTTTTCACATAAGGTCGGGGTCAGGAAAAAAGGCGGATTTTGACACATTTCAAAATATGTCAGATATTGTCCAAATTATGTTTTACTTCACGTCTAGACATGTGAAATGCATGATCTGTGGCAAACAAAAGTGAAAACAAAATT
This sequence comes from Alosa alosa, assembly GCF_017589495.1. Lineage (NCBI taxonomy): Eukaryota > Metazoa > Chordata > Actinopteri > Clupeiformes > Clupeidae > Alosa > Alosa alosa. The sequence continues at coordinate 6,288 of NW_025962611.1, forward strand.
TGGTCTTATTTTTTGTCGTCATTACTTTTCAGATTTTCTTAGTTTTCACATAAGGTCGGGGTCAGGAAAAAGGCGGATTTTGACACATTTCAAAATATGTCAGATATTGTCAAATTATGTTTTACTTCACGTCTAGACATGTGAAATGCATGATCTGTGGCAAACAAAAGTGAAAAACAAAAATTGGTCTTTTTTTTGTCATTACTTTTCAGATTTTCTTAGTTTTCACATAAGGTCGGGGTCAGGAAAAATGGCGGATTTTGACACATTTCAAAATATGTCAGATATTGTCCAAATTATGTTTTACTTCCGTCTAGACATGTGAAATGCATGATCTGTGGCAAACAAAAGTGAAAAAAAAAAATTGGTCTTATTTTTTTCATTACTTTTCAGATTTTCTTAGTTTTCACATAAGGTCGGGGTCAGGAAAAAGGCGGATTTTGACACATTTCAAAATATGTCAGATATTGTCAAATTATGTTTTACTTCGTCGTCTAGACATGTGAAATGCATGATCTGTGGCAAACAAAAGTGAAAAACAAAATTTGGTCTTATTTTTTGTCATTACTTTTCAGATTTTCTTAGTTTTCACATAAGGTCGGGGTCAGGAAAAATGGCGGATTTTGACACATTTCAAAATATGTCAGATATTGTCCAAATTATGTTTTACTTCCGTCTAGACATGTGAAATGCATGATCTGTGGCAAACAAAAGTGAAAACAAAATTTGGTCTTATTTTTTTGTCATTACTTTTCAGATTTTCTTAGTTTTCACATAAGGTCGGGGTCAGGAAAAAGGCGGATTTTGACACATTTCAAAATATGTCAGATATTGTCCAAATTATGTTTTACTTCACGTCTAGACATGTGAAATGCATGATCTGTGGCAAACAAAAGTGAAAAACAAAATTGGTCTTATTTTTTTCATTACTTTTCAGATTTTCTTAGTTTTCACATAAGGTCGGGGTCAGGAAAAAAAGGCGGATTTTGACACATTTCAAAATATGTCAGATATTGTCCAAATTATGTTTTACTTCACGTCTAGACATGTGAAATGCATGATCTGTGGCAAACAAAAGTGAAAAAAAATTTGGTCTTATTTTTTGTCATTACTTTTCAGATTTTCTTAGTTTTCACATAAGGTCGGGGTCAGGAAAAAGCCGGATTTTGACACATTTCAAAAAATATGTCAGATATTGTCCAAATTATGTTTTACTTCACGTCTAGACATGTGAAATGCATGATCTGTGGCAAACAAAAGTGAAAACAAAATTTGGTCTTATTTTTGTCGTACTTTTCAGATTTTCTTAGTTTTCACATAAGGATCGGGGTCAGGAAAAAAGACGGATTTTGACACATTTCAAAATATGTCAGATATTGTCAAATTATGTTTTACTTCACGTCTAGACATGTGAAATGCATGATCTGTGGCAAACAAAAGTGAAAAACAAAATTGGTCTTATTTTTTGTCATTACTTTTCAGATTTTCTTAGTTTTCACATAAGGTCGGGGTCAGGAAAAAAGCGGATTTTGACACATTTCAAAATATGTCAGATATTGTCCAAATTATGTTTTACTTCACGTCTAGACATGTGAAATGCATGATCTGTGGCAAACAAAAGTGAAAAACAAAATTTGGTCTTATTTTTTGTCGTACTTTTCAGATTTTCTTAGTTTTCACATAAGGTCGGGGTCAGGAAAAAATGGCGGATTTTGACACATTTCAAAATATGTCAGATATTGTCCAAATTATGTTTTACTTCACGTCTAGACATGTGAAATGCATGATCTGTGGCAAACAAAAGTGAAAAACAAAATTGGTCTTATTTTTTTGTCGTACTTTTCAGATTTTCTTAGTTTTCACATAAGGTCGGGGTCAGGAAAAAAGACGGATTTTGACACATTTCAAAATATGTCAGATATTGTCCAAATTATGTTTTACTTCACGTCTAGACATGTGAAATGCATGATCTGTGGCAAACAAAAGTGAAAAACAAAATTGGTCTTATTTTTTGTCATTACTTTTCAGATTTTCTTAGTTTTCACATAAGGTCGGGGTCAGGAAAAAAGGCGGATTTTGACACATTTCAAAATATGTCAGATATTGTCAAATTATGTTTTACTTCACGTCTAGACATGTGAAATGCATGATCTGTGGCAAACAAAAGTGAAAACAAAAATTGGTCTTATTTTTTGTCATTACTTTTCAGATTTTCTTAGTTTTCACATAAGGTCGGGGTCAGGAAAAAAGGCGGATTTTGACACATTTCAAAATATGTCAGATATTGTCCAAATTATGTTTTACTTTCCGTCTAGACATGTGAAATGCATGATCTGTGGCAAACAAAAGTGAAAAACAAAATTGGTCTTATTTTTTGTCATTACTTTTCAGATTTTCTTAGTTTTCACATAAGGTCGGGGTCAGGAAAAATGGCCGGATTTTGACACATTTCAAAATATGTCAGATATTGTCCAAATTATGTTTTACTTCACGTCTAGACATGTGAAATGCATGATCTGTGGCAAACAAAAGTGAAAAACAAAATTTGGTCTTATTTTTTGTCATTACTTTTCAGATTTTCTTAGTTTTCACATAAGGTCGGGGTCAGGAAAAAAGCCAGTTTTGACACATTTCAAAATATGTCAGATATTGTCCAAATTATGTTTTACTTCACGTCTAGACATGTGAAATGCATGATCTGTGGCAAACAAAAGTGAAAACAAAAATTGGTCTTATTTTTGTCGTACTTTTCAGATTTTCTTAGTTTTCACATAAGGTCGGGGTCAGGAAAAATGACGGATTTTGACACATTTCAAAATATGTCAGATATTGTCCAAATTATGTTTTACTTCCGTCTAGACATGTGAAATGCATGATCTGTGGCAAACAAAAGTGAAAAACAAAATTGGTCTTATTTTTGTCATTACTTTTCAGATTTTCTTAGTTTTCACATAAGGTCGGGGTCAGGAAAAAGACGGATTTTGACACATTTCAAAATATGTCAGATATTGTCCAAATTATGTTTTACTTCACGTCTAGACATGTGAAATGCATGATCTGTGGCAAACAAAAGTGAAAAACAAAATTGGTCTTATTTTTGTCGTACTTTTCAGATTTTCTTAGTTTTCACATAAGGTCGGGGTCAGGAAAAATGGCGGATTTTGACACATTTCAAAATATGTCAGATATTGTCAAATTATGTTTTACTTCCGTCTAGACATGTGAAATGCATGATCTGTGGCAAACAAAAGTGAAAAACAAAATTGGTCTTATTTTTTGTCGTACTTTTCAGATTTTCTTAGTTTTCACATAAGGTCGGGGTCAGGAAAAATGACGGATTTTGACACATTTCAAAATATGTCAGATATTGTCCAAATTATGTTTTACTTCACGTCTAGACATGTGAAATGCATGATCTGTGGCAAACAAAAGTGAAAAACAAAATTGGTCTTATTTTTTGTCGTACTTTTCAGATTTTCTTAGTTTTCACATAAGGTCCGGGGTCAGGAAAAAAGACGGATTTTGACACATTTTCAAAATATGTCAGATATTGTCCAAATTATGTTTTACTTCACGTCTAGACATGTGAAATGCATGATCTGTGGCAAACAAAAGTGAAAAACAAAATTGGTCTTATTTTTTGTCGTACTTTTCAGATTTTCTTAGTTTTCACATAAGGTCGGGGTCAGGAAAAAGACGGATTTTGACACATTTCAAAATATGTCAGATATTGTCCAAATTATGTTTTACTTTCCGTCTAGACATGTGAAATGCATGATCTGTGGCAAACAAAAGTGAAAACAAAATTTGGTCTTATTTTTTTGTCGTACTTTTCAGATTTTCTTAGTTTTCACATAAGGTCGGGGTCAGGAAAAAAAGGCGGATTTTGACACATTTCAAAATATGTCAGATATTGTCAAATTATGTTTTACTTCACGTCTAGACATGTGAAATGCATGATCTGTGGCAAACAAAAGTGAAAAACAAAATTGGTCTTATTTTTGTCATTACTTTTCAGATTTTCTTAGTTTTCACATAAGGTCGGGGTCAGGAAAAATGGCCGGATTTTGACACATTTCAAAATATGTCAGATATTGTCAAATTATGTTTTACTTCACGTCTAGACATGTGAAATGCATGATCTGTGGCAAACAAAAGTGAAAACAAAATTTGGTCTTATTTTTGTCGTACTTTTCAGATTTTCTTAGTTTTCACATAAGGTCGGGGTCAGGAAAAAAGGCCGGATTTTGACACATTTCAAAATATGTCAGATATTGTCCAAATTATGTTTTACTTCACGTCTAGACATGTGAAATGCATGATCTGTGGCAAACAAAAGTGAAAAACAAAATTGGTCTTATTTTTGTGTGCATTACTTTTCAGATTTTCTTAGTTTTCACATAAGGTCGGGGTCAGGAAAAAAGACGGATTTTGACACATTTCAAAATATGTCAGATATTGTCCAAATTATGTTTTACTTCACGTCTAGACATGTGAAATGCATGATCTGTGGCAAACAAAAGTGAAAAACAAAATTGGTCTTATTTTTTGTCATTACTTTTCAGATTTTCTTAGTTTTCACATAAGGTCGGGGTCAGGAAAAAAGGCGGATTTTGACACATTTCAAAATATGTCAGATATTGTCAAATTATGTTTTACTTCACGTCTAGACATGTGAAATGCATGATCTGTGGCAAACAAAAGTGAAAACAAAAATTGGTCTTATTTTTTGTCATTACTTTTCAGATTTTCTTAGTTTTCACATAAGGTCGGGGTCAGGAAAAATGGCGGATTTTGACACATTTCAAAATATGTCAGATATTGTCAAATTATGTTTTACTTCACGTCTAGACATGTGAAATGCATGATCTGTGGCAAACAAAAGTGAAAAACAAAATTGGTCTTATTTTTGTCATTACTTTTCAGATTTTCTTAGTTTTTCACATAAGGTCGGGGTCAGGAAAAATGGCGGATTTTGACACATTTCAAAATATGTCAGATATTGTCAAATTATGTTTTACTTCACGTCTAGACATGTGAAATGCATGATCTGTGGCAAACAAAAGTGAAAAACAAAATTTGGTCTTATTTTTTTGTCATTACTTTTCAGATTTTCTTAGTTTT
>NW_025962612.1:0-11409 GCF_017589495.1 Alosa alosa
AGGTCGGGTCAGGAAAAAGTCGGATTTTGACAAATTTCAAAATATGTCAGATATTGTCAAATTATGTTTTACTTCCGTCTAGACATGTGAAATGCATGATCTGTGGCAAACAAAAGTGAAAAACAAAATTGGTCTTATTTTTTCGTACTTTTCAGATTTTCTTAGTTTTTCACATAAGGTCGGGGTCAGGAAAAAGAGGCGGATTTTGACACATTTCAAAATATGTCAGATATTGTCCAAATTATGTTTTACTTCACGTCTAGACATGTGAAATGCATGATCTATGGCAAAAAAAAGTGAAAAACAAAATTGGTCTTATTTTTGTCATTACTTTTCAGATTTTCTTAGTTTTTCACATAAGGTCGGGGTCAGGAAAAAAAAAAATTGTCAGATTTTGACACATTTCAAAATATGTCAGATATTGTCCAAATTATGTTTTACTTCGTCTAGACATGTGAAATGCATGATCTGTGGCAAACAAAAGTGAAAAACAAAATTGGTCTTATTTTTGTCATTACTTTTCAGATTTTCTTAGTTTTCACACATAAGGTCGGGGGTCAGGAAAAAAGGCCAGTTTTGACACATTTCAAAATATGTCAGATATTGTCAAATTATGTTTTACTTCACGTCTAGACATGTGAAATGCATGATCTGTGGCAAACAAAAGTGAAAAAACAAAATTGGTCTTATTTTTTGTCGTACTTTTCAGATTTTCTTAGTTTTCACATAAGGTCGGGTCAGGAAAAAAGACGGTTTTTGACACATTTCAAAATATGTCAGATATTGTCCAAATTATGTTTTACTGCGTCTAGACATGTGAAATGCATGATCTATGGCAAACAAAGTGAAAAAACAAAATTGGTCTTATTTTTTGTCGTACTTTTCAGATTTTCTTAGTTTTCACATAAGGTCGGGGTCAGGAAAAAGACGGTTTTGACACATTTCAAAATATGTCAGATATTGTCAAATTATGTTTTACTTCCGTCTAGACATGTGAAATGCATGATCTGTGGCAAACAAAGTGAAAAACAAAATTGGTCTTATTTTTTGTCATTACTTTTCAGATTTTCTTAGTTTTCACATAAGGTCCGGGGTCAGGAAAAATAGCGGATTTTGACACATTTCAAAATATGTCAGATATTGTCAAATTATGTTTTACTTCACGTCTAGACATGTGAAATGCATGATCTGTGGCAAACAAAAGTGAAAAACAAAATTGGTCTTATTTTTTGCATTACTTTTCAGATTTTCTTAGTTTTCACATAAGGTCGAGGGTCAGGAAAAAAGACGGATTTTGACACATTTCAAAATATGTCAGATATTGTCCAAATTATGTTTTACTTCCGTCTAGACATGTGAAATGCATGATCTATGGCAAAAAAAGTGAAAAAAAAATTGGTCTTATTTTTTGTCGTACTTTTCAGATTTTTCTTAGTTTTTCACATAAAGGTCGGGGTCAGGAAAAAGCCCGGATTTTGACACATTTCAAAATATGTCAGATATTGTCCAAATTATGTTTTACTTCCGTCTAGACATGTGAAATGCATGATCTGTGGCAAACAAAGTGAAAAACAAAATTGGTCTTATTTTTGTCATTACTTTTCAGATTTTCTTAGTTTTCACATAAGGTCGGGGTCAGGAAAAAAGGCAGATTTTGACACATTTCAAAATATGTCAGATATTGTCCAAATTATGTTTTACTTCACGTCTAGACATGTGAAATGCATGATCTGTGGCAAACAAAAGTGAAAAACAAAATTGGTCTTATTTTTGTCATTACTTTTCAGATTTTCTTAGTTTTCACATAAGGTCGGGGTCAGGAAAAAAGCCGGTTTTGACACATTTCAAAATATGTCAGATATTGTCAAATTATGTTTTACTTCCGTCTAGACATGTGAAATGCATGATCTGTGGCAAACAAAAAGTGAAAAACAAAATTGGTCTTATTTTTGTCGTACTTTTCAGATTTTCTTAGTTTTCACATAAGGTCGGGGTCAGGAAAAAAAGCGGTTTTGACACATTTCAAAATATGTCAGATATTGTCAAATTATGTTTTACTTCCGTCTAGACATGTGAAATGCATGATCTGTGGCAAACAAAAGTGAAAAACAAAATTGGTCTTATTTTTTTGTCGTACTTTTCAGATTTTCTTAGTTTTCACATAAGGTCCGGGGTCAGGAAAAAAGGCGGATTTTGACACATTTCAAAATATGTCAGATATTGTCAAATTATGTTTTACTTCGTCTAGACATGTGAAATGCATGATCTGTGGCAAACAAAAGTGAAAAACAAAATTGGTCTTATTTTTTTTTCATTACTTTTCAGATTTTCTTAGTTTTCACATAAGGTCGGGGTCAGGAAAAAAACGGATTTTGACACATTTCAAAATATGTCAGATATTATCCAAATTATGTTTTACTTCCGTCTAGACATGTGAAATGCATGATCTGTGGCAAACAAAAGTGAAAAACAAAATTGGTCTTATTTTTTGTCGTACTTTTCAGATTTTCTTAGTTTTCACATAAGGTCCGGGTCAGGAAAAAGACGGATTTTGACACATTTCAAAATATGTCAGATATTGTCCAAATTATGTTTTACTTCCGTCTAGACATGTGAAATGCATGATCTGTGGCAAACAAAAGTGAAAAACAAAATTGGTCTTATTTTGTCGTACTTTTCAGATTTTCTTAGTTTTTCACATAAGGTCGGGGTCAGGAAAAAAAGGCGGATTTTGACACATTTCAAAATATGTCAGATATTGTCCAAATTATGTTTTACTTCCGTCTAGACATGTGAAATGCATGATCTGTGGCAAACAAAGTGAAAAACAAAATTGGTCTTATTTTTGTCATTACTTTTCAGATTTTCTTAGTTTTTCACATAAGGTCGGGGTCAGGGAAAAAAGCGGATTTTGACACATTTCAAAATATGTCAGATATTGTCCAAATTATGTTTTACTTCACGTCTAGACATGTGAAATGCATGATCTGTGGCAAACAAAAGTGAAAAACAAAATTGGTCTTATTTTTGTAGTACTTTTCAGATTTTCTTAGTTTTCACATAAGGTCGGGGTCAGGAAAAAGAGGCGGATTTTGACACATTTCAAAATATGTCAGATATTGTCAAATTATTTTTTACTTCACGTCTAGACATGTGAAATGCATGATCTGTGGCAAACAAAAGTGAAAAACAAAATTGGTCTTATTTTTTTCGGACTTTTCAGATTTTCTTAGTTTTCACATAAGGTCGGGGTCAGGAAAAAGTCAGATTTTGACACATTTCAAAATATGTCAGATATTAATCCAAATTATGTTTTACTTCACGTCTAGACATGTGAAATGCATGATCTGTGGCAAACAAAAGTGAAAAACAAAATTGGTCTTATTTTTTGTCATTACTTTTCAGATTTTCTTAGTTTTCACATAAGGTCGGGGTCAGGAAAAAAGGCGGATTTTGACACATTTCAAAATATGTCAGATATTGTCCAAATTATGTTTTACTTCCGTCTAGACATGTGAAATGCATGATCTGTGGCAAACAAAAGTGAAAAAACAAAATTGGTCTTATTTTTTGTCATTACTTTTCAGATTTTCTTAGTTTTCACATAAGGTCGGGGTCAGGAAAAAAGGCGGATTTTGACACATTTCAAAATATGTCAGATATTGTCAAATTATGTTTTACTTCACGTCTAGACATGTGAAATGCATGATCTGTGGCAAACAAAAGTGAAAAACAAAATTGGTCTTATTTTTTTCATTACTTTTCAGATTTTCTTAGTTTTCACATAAGGTCGGGGTCAGGAAAAAAACGGATTTTGACACATTTCAAAATATGTCAGATATTGTCAAATTATGTTTTACTTCCGTCTAGACATGTGAAATGCATGATCTGTGGCAAACAAAAGTGAAAAACAAAATTGGTCTTTTTTTTGTCGTACTTTTCAGATTTTCTTAGTTTTTCACATAAGGTCGGGGTCAGGAAAAAGGCGGATTTTTGACACATTTCAAAATATGTCAGATATTGTCAAATTATGTTTTACTTCACGTCTAGACATGTGAAATGCATGATCTGTGGCAAACAAAAGTGAAAAACAAAATTGGTCTTATTTTTGTCATTACTTTTCAGATTTTCTTAGTTTTTCACATAAGGTCGGGGTCAGGAAAAAGGCGGATTTTGACACATTTCAAAATATGTCAGATATTGTCAAATTATGTTTTACTTCCGTCTAGACATGTGAAATGCATGATCTGTGGCAAACAAAAGTGAAAAACAAAATTGGTCTTATTTTTGTCATTACTTTTCAGATTTTCTTAGTTTTCACATAAGGTCGGGGTCAGGAAAAAGGCGGATTTTGACACATTTCAAAATATGTCAGATATTGTCAAATTATGTTTTACTTCACGTCTAGACATGTGAAATGCATGATCTGTGGCAAACAAAGTGAAAAACAAAATTGGTCTTATTTTTGTCTTACTTTTCAGATTTTCTTAGTTTTCACATAAGGTCCGGGGTCAGGAAAAAAGACGGATTTTGACACATTTCAAAATATGTCAGATATTGTCCAAATTATGTTTTACTTCACGTCTAGACATGTGAAATGCATGATCTGTGGCAAACAAAAGTGAAAAACAAAATTGGTCTTATTTTTTGTCATTACTTTTCAGATTTTCTTAGTTTTCACATAAGGTCGGGGTCAGGAAAAAGACGGTTTTGACACATTTCAAAATATGTCAGATATTGTCAAATTATGTTTTACTTCGTCTAGACATGTGAAATGCATGATCTGTGGCAAACAAAAGTGAAAAAACAAAATTGGTCTTATTTTTTTGTCATTACTTTTCAGATTTTCTTAGTTTTCACATAAGGTCGGGGTCAGGAAAAAAGGCGGATTTTGACACATTTCAAAATATGTCAGATATTGTCAAATTATGTTTTACTTCGCGTCTAGACATGTGAAATGCATGATCTGTGGCAAACAAAAGTGAAAAACAAAATTGGTCTTATTTTTTGTCATTACTTTTCAGATTTTCTTAGTTTTCACATAAGGTCGGGGTCAGGAAAAAGACGGATTTTGACACATTTCAAAATATGTCAGATATTGTCCAAATTATGTTTTACTTCCGTCTAGACATGTGAAATGCATGATCTGTGGCAAACAAAAGTGAAAAACAAAATTGGTCTTATTTTTGTCATTACTTTTCAGATTTTCTTAGTTTTCACATAAGGTCGGGTCAGGAAAAAGGCGGATTTTGACACATTTCAAAATATGTCAGATATTGTCAAATTATGTTTTACTTCACGTCTAGACATGTGAAATGCATGATCTGTGGCAAACAAAAGTGAAAAACAAAATTGGTCTTATTTTTGTCATTACTTTTCAGATTTTCTTAGTTTTCACATAAGGTCGGGGTCAGGAAAAAAGACGGATTTTGACACATTTCAAAATATGTCAGATATTGTCCAAATTATGTTTTACTTCACGTCTAGACATGTGAAATGCATGATCTGTGGCAAACAAAAGTGAAAAAACAAAATTGGTCTTATTTTTGTCGTACTTTTCAGATTTTCTTAGTTTTCACATAAGGTCCGGGGTCAGGAAAAAGACGGATTTTGACACATTTCAAAATATGTCAGATATTGTCCAAATTATGTTTTACTTCCGTCTAGACATGTGAAATGCATGATCTGTGGCAAACAAAGTGAAAAACAAAATTGGTCTTATTTTTTGTCGTACTTTTCAGATTTTCTTAGTTTTCACATAAGGTCGGGGTCAGGAAAAAGGCGGATTTTGACACATTTCAAAATATGTCAGATATTATCCAAATTATGTTTTACTTCACGTCTAGACATGTGAAATGCATGATCTGTGGCAAACAAAAGTGAAAAACAAAATTGGTCTTATTTTTTGTCATTACTTTTCAGATTTTCTTAGTTTTCACATAAGGTCGGGGTCAGGAAAAAAGGCGGTTTTGACACATTTCAAAATATGTCAGATATTGTCCAAATTATGTTTTACTTCACGTCTAGACATGTGAAATGCATGATCTGTGGCAAACAAAGTGAAAAACAAAATTGGTCTTATTTTTTTGTCATTACTTTTCAGATTTTCTTAGTTTTCACATAAGGTCGGGGTCAGGAAAAAGACGGATTTTTGACACATTTCAAAATATGTCAGATATTGTCAAATTATGTTTTACTTCCGTCTAGACATGTGAAATGCATGATCTGTGGCAAACAAAAGTGAAAAACAAAATTGGTCTTATTTTTTGTCGTACTTTTCAGATTTTCTTAGTTTTCACATAAGGTCGGGGTCAGGGAAAAAGGCGGTTTTGACACATTTCAAAATATGTCAGATATTGTCAAATTATGTTTTACTTCACGTCTAGACATGTGAAATGCATGATCTGTGGCAAACAAAAGTGAAAAACAAAATTGGTCTTATTTTTGTCATTACTTTTCAGATTTTCTTAGTTTTTCACATAAGGTCGGGGTCAGGAAAAAGCCCAGATTTTGACACATTTCAAAATATGTCAGATATTGTCAAATTATGTTTTACTTCACGTCTAGACATGTGAAATGCATGATCTGTGGCAAACAAAAGTGAAAAACAAAATTGGTCTTATTTTTGTGCGTACTTTTCAGATTTTCTTAGTTTTCACATAAGGTCGGGGTCAGGAAAAAGACAGATTTTGACACATTTCAAAATATGTCAGATATTGTCCAAATTATGTTTTACTTCACGTCTAGACATGTGAAATGCATGATCTGTGGCAAACAAAAGTGAAAAACAAAATTGGTCTTATTTTTGTCGTACTTTTCAGATTTTCTTAGTTTTCACATAAGGTCCGGGGTCAGGGAAAAAGCGGATTTTGACACATTTCAAAATATGTCAGATATTGTCCAAATTATGTTTTACTTCCGTCTAGACATGTGAAATGCATGATCTGTGGCAAACAAAGTGAAAAACAAAATTGGTCTTATTTTTTTTACTTTTCAGATTTTCTTAGTTTTCACATAAGGTCGGGGTCAGGAAAAAGGCGGATTTTGACACATTTCAAAATATGTCAGATATTGTCAAATTATGTTTTACTTCACGTCTAGACATGTGAAATGCATGATCTGTGGCAAACAAAAGTGAAAAACAAAATTGGTCTTATTTTTTGTCATTACTTTTCAGATTTTCTTAGTTTTCACATAAGGTCGGGGGTCAGGAAAAAACGGTTTTGACACATTTCAAAATATGTCAGATATTATCCCAAATTATGTTTTACTTCCGTCTAGACATGTGAAATGCATGATCTGTGGCAAACAAAAGTGAAAAACAAAATTGGTCTTATTTTTGTCGTACTTTTCAGATTTTCTTAGTTTTCACATAAGGTCCGGGGTCAGGAAAAAAGACGGATTTTGACACATTTCAAAATATGTCAGATATTGTCAAATTATGTTTTACTTCACGTCTAGACATGTGAAATGCATGATCTGTGGCAAACAAAAGTGAAAAACAAAATTGGTCTTATTTTTTGTCGTACTTTTCAGATTTTTCTTAGTTTTCACATAAGGTCGGGGTCAGGAAAAAGGCGGTTTTGACACATTTCAAAATATGTCAGATATTGTCCAAATTATGTTTTACTTCACGTCTAGACATGTGAAATGCATGATCTGTGGCAAACAAAAGTGAAAAACAAAATTGGTCTTATTTTTTGTCATTACTTTTCAGATTTTCTTAGTTTTCACATAAGGTCGGGGTCAGGAAAAAGACGGATTTTGACACATTTCAAAATATGTCAGATATTGTCCAAATTATGTTTTACTTCCGTCTAGACATGTGAAATGCATGATCTGTGGCAAACAAAAGTGAAAAACAAAATTGGTCTTATTTTTTGTCGTACTTTTCAGATTTTCTTAGTTTTCACATAAGGTCGGGGTCAGGAAAAAGACGGTTTTGACACATTTCAAAATATGTCAGATATTGTCCAAATTATGTTTTACTTCACGTCTAGACATGTGAAATGCATGATCTGTGGCAAACAAAAGTGAAAAACAAAATTGGTCTGATTTTTTTCGGACTTTTCAGATTTTCTTAGTTTTCACATAAGGTCCGGGGTCAGGAAAAAAGACGGATTTTGACACATTTCAAAATATGTCAGATATTGTCCAAATTATGTTTTACTTCACGTCTAGACATGTGAAATGCATGATCTGTGGCAAACAAAAGTGAAAAACAAAATTGGTCTTATTTTTGTCGTACTTTTCAGATTTTCTTAGTTTTCACATAAGGTCGAGGTCAGGAAAAAAGACGGATTTTGACACATTTCAAAATATGTCAGATATTGTCAAATTATGTTTTACTTCACGTCTAGACATGTGAAATGCATGATCTGTGGCAAACAAAAAGTGAAAAACAAAATTGGTCTTATTTTTTGTCGTACTTTTCAGATTTTCTTAGTTTTCACATAAGGTCGGGGTCAGGAAAAAAGCGGATTTTGACACATTTCAAAATATGTCAGATATTGTCAAATTATGTTTTACTTCACGTCTAGACATGTGAAATGCATGATCTGTGGCAAACAAAAGTGAAAAACAAAATTGGTCTTATTTTTGTCGTACTTTTCAGATTTTCTTAGTTTTCACATAAGGTCGGGGTCAGGAAAAAGGCAGATTTTTGACACATTTCAAAATATGTCAGATATTGTCCAAATTATGTTTTACTTCCGTCTAGACATGTGAAATGCATGATCTGTGGCAAACAAAAGTGAAAAACAAAATTGGTCTTATTTTTTTCGTACTTTTCAGATTTTCTTAGTTTTCACATAAGGTCCGGGGTCAGGAAAAAAGACGGATTTTGACACATTTCAAAATATGTCAGATATTGTCAAATTATGTTTTACTTCACGTCTAGACATGTGAAATGCATGATCTATGGCAAACAAAAGTGAAAAACAAAATTGGTCTTATTTTTGTCGTACTTTTCAGATTTTCTTAGTTTTCACATAAGGTCCGGGGTCAGGAAAAAAGACGGATTTTGACACATTTCAAAATATGTCAGATATTGTCAAATTATGTTTTACTTCGTCTAGACATGTGAAATGCATGATCTGTGGCAAACAAAAAGTGAAAAACAAAATTGGTCTTATTGTACTTTTCAGATTTTCTTAGTTTTCACATAAGGTCGGGGTCAGGAAAAAGACGGTTTTGACACATTTCAAAATATGTCAGATATTGTCAAATTATGTTTTTACTTCACGTCTAGACATGTGAAATGCATGATCTGTGGCAAACAAAAGTGAAAAACAAAATTGGTCTTATTTTTTGTCATTACTTTTCAGATTTTTCTTAGTTTTCACATAAGGTCGGGGTCAGGAAAAAGGCGGATTTTGACACATTTCAAAATATGTCAGATATTGTCAAATTATGTTTTACTTCCGTCTAGACATGTGAAATGCATGATCTGTGGCAAACAAAAGTGAAAAACAAAATTGGTCTTATTTTTGTCATTACTTTTCAGATTTTCTTAGTTTTCACATAAGGTCGGGGTCAGGAAAAAACGGATTTTGACACATTTCAAAATATGTCAGATATTGTCAAATTATGTTTTACTTCACGTCTAGACATGTGAAATGCATGATCTGTGGCAAACAAAAGTGAAAAACAAAATTGGTCTTATTTTTGTCATTACTTTTCAGATTTTCTTAGTTTTCACATAAGGTCGGGGTCAGGAAAAAGAGCGGATTTTGACACATTTCAAAATATGTCAGATATTGTCCAAATTATGTTTTACTTCCGTCTAGACATGTGAAATGCATGATCTGTGGCAAACAAAAGTGAAAAACAAAATTGGTCTTATTTTTTGTCGTACTTTTCAGATTTTCTTAGTTTTCACATAAGGTCGGGGTCAGGAAAAAAGGCAGATTTTGACACATTTCAAAATATGTCAGATATTGTCCAAATTATGTTTTACTTCACGTCTAGACATGTGAAATGCATGATCTGTGGCAAACAAAAGTGAAAAACAAAATTGGTCTTATTTTTGTCATTACTTTTCAGATTTTCTTAGTTTTCACATAAGGTCGGGGTCAGGAAAAAAGGCGGATTTTGACACATTTCAAAATATGTCAGATATTGTCAAATTATGTTTTACTTCACGTCTAGACATGTGAAATGCATGATCTGTGGCAAACAAAAGTGAAAAACAAAATTGGTCTTATTTTTTGTATTACTTTTCAGATTTTCTTAGTTTTCACATAAGGTCGGGGTCAGGAAAAAGGCGGTTTTGACACATTTCAAAATATGTCAGATATTGTCAAATTATGTTTTACTTCACGTCTAGACATGTGAAATGCATGATCTGTGGCAAACAAAAGTGAAAAACAAAATTGGTCTTATTTTTTGTCGTACTTTTCAGATTTTCTTAGTTTTCACATAAGGTCGGGGTCAGGAAAAAGGCCAGTTTTGACACATTTCAAAATATGTCAGATATTATCCAAATTATGTTTTACTTCCGTCTAGACATGTGAAATGCATGATCTGTGGCAAACAAAAGTGAAAAACAAAATTGGTCTTATTTTTGTCATTACTTTTCAGATTTTCTTAGTTTTCACATAAGGTCGGGGTCAGGAAAAAGGCGGATTTTTGACACATTTCAAAATATGTCAGATATTGTCCCAAATTATGTTTTACTTCACGTCTAGACATGTGAAATGCATGATCTGTGGCAAACAAAGTGAAAAACAAAATTGGTCTTATTTTTGTAGGTACTTTTCAGATTTTCTTAGTTTTCACATAAGGTCGGGGTCAGGAAAAAGGCCGATTTTGACACATTTCAAAATATGTCAGATATTGTCCAAATTATGTTTTACTTCACGTCTAGACATGTGAAATGCATGATCTGTGGCAAACAAAAGTGAAAAACAAAATTGGTCTTATTTTTGTCGTACTTTTCAGATTTTCTTAGTTTTCACATAAGGTCCGGGGTCAGGAAAAAAGACAGATTTTGACACATTTCAAAATATGTCAGATATTGTCCAAATTATGTTTTACTTCACGTCTAGACATGTGAAATGCATGATCTGTGGCAAACAAAAGTGAAAAACAAAATTGGTCTGATTTTTGTCGGACTTTTCAGATTTTCTTAGTTTTTCACATAAGGTCGGGGAGGAAAAAGGCGGATTTTGACACATTTCAAAATATGTCAGATATTGTCAAATTATGTTTTACTTCACGTCTAGACATGTGAAATGCATGATCTGTGGCAAACAAAGTGAAAAACAAAAATTGGTCTTATTTTTTCGGATTACTTTTCAGATTTTCTTAGTTTTCACATAAGGTCGGGGTCAGGAAAAAAGGCCAGATTTTTGACAAATTTC
Source organism: Alosa alosa (assembly GCF_017589495.1). Taxonomy (NCBI): domain Eukaryota; kingdom Metazoa; phylum Chordata; class Actinopteri; order Clupeiformes; family Clupeidae; genus Alosa; species Alosa alosa. Next base: position 11,364 of record NW_025962612.1, read on the forward strand.
AAAATATGTCAGATATTGTCAAATTATGTTTTACTTCCGTCTAGAC
>NW_025962613.1:0-11401 GCF_017589495.1 Alosa alosa
TTTTCTTAGTTTTCACATAAGGTCGGGGTCAGGAAAAAGACAGATTTTGACAAATTTCAAAATATGTCAGATATTGTCAAATTATTTTTTAATTCACTTCTAGACATTTGAAATGCATGATCTATGGCAAAAAAAAAAAAAAAAAAATTGTCTGATTTTTTAGGACTTTTCAGATTTTCTTAGTTTTCACATAAAGGTCGGGGTCAGGAAAAAAAGACAGATTTTGACAAATTTCAAAATATGTCAAATATTGTCAAATTATTTTTTTAATTCACTTCTAGACATTTGAAATGCATGATCTATGGCAAAAAAAAGTGAAAAAAAATTTGTCTGATTTTTTTGGGACTTTTCAGATTTTCTTAGTTTTCACACATAAAGGTCCGGGGTCAGGAAAAAGACAGATTTTGACAAATTTCAAAATATGTCAAATATTGTCAAATTATTTTTTATTTCACTTCTAGACATGTGAAATGCATGATCTATGGCAAAAAAGTGAAAAAAATTGTCTGATTTTTTCATTACTTTTCAGATTTTCTTAGTTTTCACATAAGGTCCGGGGTCAGGAAAAAAGACAGATTTTGACAAATTTCAAAATATGTCAAATATTGTCAAATTATTTTTTTTATTTCACTTCTAGACATGTGAAATGCATGATCTATGGCAAAAAAGTGAAAAAAAAAATTGTCTGATTTTTCATTACTTTTCAGATTTTCTTAGTTTTCACATAAGGTCCGGGGTCAGGAAAAAAGACAGATTTTGACAAATTTCAAAATATGTCAAATATTGTCCAAATTATTTTTTATTTCACTTCTAGACATGTGAAATGCATGATCTATGGCAAAAAAAGTGAAAAAAAAATTGTCTGATTTTTTCGTACTTTTCAGATTTTCTTAGTTTTCACATAAGGTCCGGGGTCAGGAAAAAAGACAGATTTTGACAAATTTCAAAATCTTTCAAATATTGTCAAATTATTTTTTAATTTCACTTCTAGACATTTGAAATGCATGATCTATGGCAAAAAAAAAGAAAAAAAAAATTGGTCTGATTTTTTAGGACTTTTCAGATTTTCTTAGTTTTCACATAAGGTCCGGGGTCAGGAAAAAAGACAGATTTTGACAAATTTCAAAATATGTCAGATATTAATCAAATTATTTTTTAATTCACTTCTAGACATTTGAAATGCATGATCTATGGCAAAAAAAAATTGAAAAAAAAAAATTGTCTGATTTTTCCGGACTTTTCAGATTTTCTTAGTTTTCACATAAGGTCGGGGTCAGGAAAAAAAAGACAGATTTTGACAAATTTCAAAATATGTCAAATATTGTCAAATTATTTTTTATTTCACTTCTAGACATTTGAAATGCATGATCTATGGCAAAAAGTGAAAAAAAAATTGTCTGATTTTTTCCATTACTTTTCAGATTTTCTTAGTTTTCACATAAGGTCGGGGTCAGGAAAAAAGACAGATTTTGACAAATTTCAAAATATGTCAAATATTGTCAAATTATTTTTTATTTCACTTCTAGACATTTGAAATGCATGATCTATGGCAAAAAAAAGTGAAAAAAAAAATTGTCTGATTTTTCCATTACTTTTCAGATTTTCTTAGTTTTCACATAAGGTCGGGGTCAGGAAAAAGACAGATTTTGACAAATTTCAAAATATGTCAGATATTGTCCAAATTATTTTTTAATTCACTTCTAGACATTTGAAATGCATGATCTATGGCAAAAAAGTGAAAAAAAAATTGGTCTGATTTTTTCGGACTTTTCAGATTTTCTTAGTTTTCACATAAGGTCGGGTCAGGAAAAAAAAGACAGATTTTGACAAATTTCAAAATATGTCAGATATTGTCAAATTATTTTTTAATTCCGTCTAGACATTTGAAATGCATGATCTATGGCAAAAATTGAAAAAAAAAAAAAATTGGTCTGATTTTTCCGGACTTTTCAGATTTTCTTAGTTTTCACATAAGGTCCGGGGTCAGGAAAAAAGACAGATTTTGACAAATTTCAAAATATGTCAAATATTGTCAAATTATTTTTTAATTCACTTCTAGACATTTGAAATGCATGATCTATGGCAAAAAAAGTGAAAAAAAAAATTGGTCTGATTTTTTCGGACTTTTCAGATTTTCTTAGTTTTCACATAAGGTCCGGGGTCAGGAAAAAGACAGATTTTGACAAATTTCAAAATATGTCAGATATTGTCAAATTATTTTTTAATTCACTTCTAGACATTTGAAATGCATGATCTATGGCAAAAAAGTGAAAAAAAAATTGTCTGATTTTTTCATTACTTTTCAGATTTTCTTAGTTTTCACATAAGGTCGGGGTCAGGAAAAAGACAGATTTTGACAAATTTCAAAATATGTCAAATATTGTCAAATTATTTTTTAATTCACTTCTAGACATTTGAAATGCATGATCTATGGCAAAAAAAGTGAAAAAAAAAAATTGTCTGATTTTTCCATTACTTTTCAGATTTTCTTAGTTTTCACATAAGGTCGGGGTCAGGAAAAAAAAGACAGATTTTGACAAATTTCAAAATATGTCAAATATTGTCAAATTATTTTTTTTATTTCACTTCTAGACATGTGAAATGCATGATCTGGCAAAAAAGTGAAAAAAAAAAAAAATTGTCTGATTTTTTCCATTACTTTTCAGATTTTCTTAGTTTTCACATAAGGTCCGGGGTCAGGAAAAAGACAGATTTTGACAAATTTCAAAATATGTCAGATATTGTCAAATTATTTTTTAATTCACTTCTAGACATTTGAAATGCATGATCTATGGCAAAAAAAGTGAAAAAAAAAAAATTGTCTGATTTTTTTCCATTACTTTTCAGATTTTCTTAGTTTTCACATAAGGTCCGGGGTCAGGAAAAAAGACAGATTTTGACAAATTTCAAAATATGTCAAATATTGTCCAAATTTTTTTTATTTCACTTCTAGACATTTGAAATGCATGATCTATGGCAAAAAAAATGAAAAAAAAAAAATTGTCTGATTTTTTCATTACTTTTCAGATTTTCTTAGTTTTCACATAAGGTCCGGGGTCAGGAAAAAAGACAGATTTTGACAAATTTCAAAATCTGTCAAATATTGTCCAAATTATTTTTTATTTCACTTCTAGACATGTGAAATGCATGATCTATGGCAAAAAAAGTGAAAAAAAAATTGTCTGATTTTTTCCGTACTTTTCAGATTTTCTTAGTTTTCACATAAGGTCCGGGGTCAGGAAAAAAGACAGATTTTGACAAATTTCAAAATCTGTCAAATATTAATCAAATTATTTTTTATTTCACTTCTAGACATTTGAAATGCATGATCTATGGCAAAAAAGTGAAAAAAAAAATTGGTCTGATTTTTTCCGGACTTTTCAGATTTTCTTAGTTTTTTCACATAAGGTCGGGGTCAGGAAAAAGACAGATTTTGACAAATTTCAAAATATGTCAAATATTGTCAAATTATTTTTTTTAATTCACTTCTAGACATTTGAAATGCATGATCTATGGGCAAAAAAAAGTGAAAAAAAAAAAATTGTCTGATTTTTTTCCATTACTTTTCAGATTTTCTTAGTTTTCACATAAGGTCGGGGTCAGGAAAAAAGACAGATTTTGACAAATTTCAAAATATGTCAAATATTGTCAAATTATTTTTTATTTCACTTCTAGACATGTGAAATGCATGATCTATGGCAAAAAAAAGTGAAAAAAAATTGGTCTGATTTTTTCATTACTTTTCAGATTTTCTTAGTTTTCACATAAGGTCGGGGTCAGGAAAAAGACAGATTTTGACAAATTTCAAAATATGTCAAATATTGTCAAATTATTTTTTTAATTTCACTTCTAGACATTTGAAATGCATGATCTATGGCAAAAAAAAGTGAAAAAAAAATTGTCTGATTTTTTTCATTACTTTTCAGATTTTCTTAGTTTTCACATAAGGTCGGGGTCAGGAAAAAAGACAGATTTTGACAAATTTCAAAATATGTCAAATATTGTCAAATTATTTTTTATTTCACTTCTAGACATTTGAAATGCATGATCTATAAAAAAAAAAAAGTGAAAAAAAATTGGTCTGATTTTTTCATTACTTTTCAGATTTTTCTTAGTTTTCACATAAGGTCGGGGTCAGGAAAAAGACAGATTTTGACAAATTTCAAAATATGTCAAATATTAATCAAATTATTTTTTATTTCACTTCTAGACATTTGAAATGCATGATCTATGGCAAAAAAAGTGAAAAAAAAAAAATTGTCTGATTTTTCCATTACTTTTCAGATTTTCTTAGTTTTCACATAAGGTCGGGGTCAGGAAAAAGACAGATTTTGACAAATTTCAAAATATGTCAGATATTAATCAAATTATTTTTTATTTCACTTCTAGACATGTGAAATGCATGATCTATGGCAAAAAAGTGAAAAAAAAAATTGTCTGATTTTTCCGGACTTTTCAGATTTTCTTAGTTTTCACATAAGGTCGGGGTCAGGAAAAAGACAGATTTTGACAAATTTCAAAATATGTCAAATATTGTCAAATTATTTTTTATTTCACTTCTAGACATGTGAAATGCATGATCTATGGCAAAAAAAAGTGAAAAAAAAAATTGGTCTGATTTTTTTTCATTACTTTTCAGATTTTCTTAGTTTTCACATAAGGTCGGGGTCAGGAAAAAAGACAGATTTTGACAAATTTCAAAATATGTCAAATATTGTCAAATTATTTTTTAATTCACTTCTAGACATTTGAAATGCATGATCTATGGAAAAAAAGTGAAAAAAAAAATTGTCTGATTTTTTCATTACTTTTCAGATTTTCTTAGTTTTCACATAAGGTCGGGGTCAGGAAAAAAGACAGATTTTGACAAATTTCAAAATATGTCAAATATTGTCCAAATTATTTTTTTATTTCACTTCTAGACATTTGAAATGCATGATCTATGGCAAAAAAAAGTGAAAAAAAAATTGGTCTGATTTTTTCATTACTTTTCAGATTTTCTTAGTTTTCACATAAGGTCGGGGTCAGGAAAAAAAGACAGATTTTGACAAATTTCAAAATATGTCAAATATTGTCAAATTATTTTTTAATTTCACTTCTAGACATTTGAAATGCATGATCTATGGCAAAAAAGTGAAAAAAAAAATTGGTCTGATTTTTTATTACTTTTCAGATTTTTCTTAGTTTTCACATAAGGTCGGGGTCAGGAAAAAGACAGATTTTGACAAATTTCAAAATATGTCAAATATTGTCAAATTATTTTTTATTTCACTTCTAGACATTTGAAATGCATGATCTATGGCAAAAAAAGTGAAAAAAAAATTGTCTGATTTTTTTCATTACTTTTCAGATTTTCTTAGTTTTTTTCACATAAGGTCCGGGGTCAGGAAAAAAAGACAGATTTTGACAAATTTCAAAATATGTCAAATATTGTCAAATTATTTTTTTAATTTCACTTCTAGACATTTGAAATGCATGATCTATGGCAAAAAAAAGTGAAAAAAAAAATTGGTCTGATTTTTTTCATTACTTTTCAGATTTTCTTAGTTTTCACATAAGGTCGGGGTCAGGAAAAAGACAGATTTTGACAAATTTCAAAATATGTCAGATATTGTCCAAATTATTTTTTAATTCACTTCTAGACATTTGAAATGCATGATCTATGGCAAAAAAGTGAAAAAAAAATTGTCTGATTTTTTTCGGACTTTTCAGATTTTCTTAGTTTTCACATAAGGTCGGGGTCAGGAAAAAAAGACAGATTTTGACAAATTTCAAAATATGTCAAATATTGTCCAAATTATTTTTTTATTTCACTTCTAGACATGTGAAATGCATGATCTATGGCAAAAAAAGTGAAAAAAAAAATTGTCTGATTTTTCCGGGACTTTTCAGATTTTCTTAGTTTTTCACATAAGGTCGGGGTCAGGAAAAAAGACAGATTTTGACAAATTTCAAAATATGTCAAATATTGTCAAATTATTTTTTATTTCACTTCTAGACATTTGAAATGCATGATCTATGCAAAAAAGTGAAAAAAAATTTGTCTGATTTTTTCCATTACTTTTCAGATTTTCTTAGTTTTTCACATAAGGTCGGGGTCAGGGAAAAAGACAGATTTTGACAAATTTCAAAATATGTCAAATATTGTCAAATTATTTTTTAATTCACGTCTAGACATTTGAAATGCATGATCTATGGCAAAAAAGTGAAAAAAAAAAATTGTCTGATTTTTTTCGGACTTTTCAGATTTTCTTAGTTTTCACATAAGGTCGGGGTCAGGAAAAAAGACAGATTTTGACAAATTTCAAAATATGTCAAATATTGTCAAATTATTTTTTAATTCACTTCTAGACATTTGAAATGCATGATCTATGGCAAAAAAGTGAAAAAAAAAATTGGTCTCTTTTTTTAGTACTTTTCAGATTTTCTTAGTTTTCACATAAGGTCCGGGGTCAGGAAAAAAAGACAGATTTTGACAAATTTCAAAATATGTCAGATATTGTCAAATTATTTTTTAATTTCACTTCTAGACATTTTGAAATGCATGATCTATGGCAAAAAAAGTGAAAAAAAAAATTGTCTGATTTTTTCGGACTTTTCAGATTTTCTTAGTTTTCACATAAGGTCGGGGTCAGGGAAAAAAGACAGATTTTGACAAATTTCAAAATATGTCAAATATTGTCAAATTATTTTTTTTAATTCTTCTAGACATTTGAAATGCATGATCTATGGCAAAAAAAGTAAAAAAAAAAATTGGTCTGATTTTTCCAGGACTTTTCAGATTTTCTTAGTTTTCACATAAGGTCGGGGTCAGGAAAAAAGACAGATTTTGACAAATTTCAAAATATGTCAATATTGTCAAATTATTTTTTTATTTCACTTCTAGACATGTGAAATGCATGATCTATGGCAAAAAAAAAAAAAAAAAAAAAATTGTCTGATTTTTCCAGGACTTTTCAGATTTTCTTAGTTTTCACATAAGGTCGGGGTCAGGAAAAAAGACAGATTTTGACAAATTTCAAAATATGTCAAATATTAATCAAATTATTTTTTATTTCACTTCTAGACATTTGAAATGCATGATCTATGGCAAAAAAAGTGAAAAAAAAATTGGTCTGATTTTTTCGGACTTTTCAGATTTTCTTAGTTTTCACATAAGGTCGGGGTCAGGAAAAAAAGACAGATTTTGACAAATTTCAAAATATGTCAGATATTAATCAAATTATTTTTTTAATTCACTTCTAGACATTTGAAATGCATGATCTATGGCAAAAAAAAGTGAAAAAAAAAAAATTGTCTGATTTTTCCGGACTTTTCAGATTTTCTTAGTTTTCACATAAGGTCGGGGTCAGGAAAAAAGACAGATTTTGACAAATTTCAAAATATGTCAATATTGTCAAATTATTTTTTATTTCACTTCTAGACATGTGAAATGCATGATCTATGGCAAAAAAAAGTGAAAAAAAATTGTCTGATTTTTTTAGGACTTTTCAGATTTTCTTAGTTTTCACATAAGGTCCGGGGTCAGGGAAAAAGACAGATTTTGACAAATTTCAAAATATGTCAGATATTGTCAAATTATTTTTTATTTCACTTCTAGACATTTGAAATGCATGATCTATGGCAAAAAAGTGAAAAAAAAAATTGGTCTGATTTTTTTCCATTACTTTTCAGATTTTCTTAGTTTTCACATAAGGTCCGGGGTCAGGAAAAAGACAGATTTTGACAAATTTCAAAATATGTCAAATATTGTCAAATTATTTTTTAATTCACTTCTAGACATTTGAAATGCATGATCTATGGCAAAAAAAGAAAAAAAAAAAATTGTCTGATTTTTTCCATTACTTTTCAGATTTTCTTAGTTTTCACATAAGGTCGGGGTCAGGGAAAAAGACAGATTTTGACAAATTTCAAAATATGTCAGATATTGTCAAATTATTTTTTTAATTCACTTCTAGACATTTGAAATGCATGATCTATGGCAAAAAAGTGAAAAAAAAAATTGTCTGATTTTTTTTTACTTTTCAGATTTTCTTAGTTTTCACATAAGGTCGGGGTCAGGAAAAAAGACAGATTTTGACAAATTTCAAAATATGTCAAATATTGTCAAATTATTTTTTTATTTCACTTCTAGACATTTGAAATGCATGATCTATGGCAAAAAAGTGAAAAAAAATTGGTCTGATTTTTTTCATTACTTTTCAGATTTTCTTAGTTTTCACATAAGGTCGGGGTCAGGAAAAAAAGACAGATTTTGACAAATTTCAAAATATGTCAAATATTGTCAAATTATTTTTTTATTTCACTTCTAGACATGTGAAATGCATGATCTATGGCAAAAAAAAAAGTGAAAAAAAATTGTCTGATTTTTTCCATTACTTTTCAGATTTTCTTAGTTTTCACATAAGGTCCGGGGTCAGGAAAAAAGACAGATTTTGACAAATTTCAAAATCTGTCAAATATTGTCCAAATTATTTTTTATTTCACTTCTAGACATGTGAAATGCATGATCTATGGCAAAAAAAGTGAAAAAAAAAATTGTCTGATTTTTTCCGTACTTTTCAGATTTTCTTAGTTTTCACATAAGGTCCGGGGTCAGGAAAAAAAGACAGATTTTGACAAATTTCAAAATCTGTCAAATATTGTCCAAATTATTTTTTAATTCACTTCTAGACATTTGAAATGCATGATCTATGGCAAAAAAGTGAAAAAAAAATTGTCTGATTTTTTTCCATTACTTTTCAGATTTTCTTAGTTTTCACATAAGGTCGGGGTCAGGAAAAAGACAGATTTTGACAAATTTCAAAATATGTCAAATATTGTCAAATTATTTTTTATTTCACTTCTAGACATGTGAAATGCATGATCTATGGCAAAAAAAGAAAAAAAAAATTGTCTGATTTTTCCAGGACTTTTCAGATTTTCTTAGTTTTCACATAAGGTCGGGGTCAGGAAAAAAGACAGATTTTGACAAATTTCAAAATATGTCAGATATTGTCAAATTATTTTTAATTTCACTTCTAGACATTTGAAATGCATGATCTATGGCAAAAAAGTGAAAAAAAAAAAATTGTCTGATTTTTTCATTACTTTTCAGATTTTCTTAGTTTTCACATAAGGTCGGGGTCAGGAAAAAGACAGATTTTGACAAATTTCAAAATCTTTCAAATATTGTCCAAATTATTTTTTATTTCACTTCTAGACATTTGAAATGCATGATCTATGGCAAAAAAAGTGAAAAAAAAATTGGTCTGATTTTTTTCGTACTTTTCAGATTTTCTTAGTTTTCACATAAGGTCCGGGGTCAGGAAAAAGACAGATTTTGACAAATTTCAAAATATGTCAAATATTGTCAAATTATTTTTTTATTTCACTTCTAGACATTGAAATGCATGATCTATGGCAAAAAAAAAAAAAAAATTGGTCTGATTTTTTTAGGACTTTTCAGATTTTCTTAGTTTTTCACATAAGGTCGGGGTCAGGAAAAAAGACAGATTTTGACAAATTTCAAAATATGTCAAATATTGTCAAATTATTTTTTATTTCACTTCTAGACATTTGAAATGCATGATCTATGGCAAAAAAAAAAGTGAAAAAAAAATTGGTCTGATTTTTTCCGGACTTTTCAGATTTTCTTAGTTTTCACATAAGGTCGGGGTCAGGAAAAAGACAGATTTTGACAAATTTCAAAATATGTCAAATATTGTCAAATTATTTTTTTTATTTCACTTCTAGACATGTGAAATGCATGATCTATGGCAAAAAAAGTGAAAAAAAAATTGTCTGATTTTTTCCATACTTTTCAGATTTTCTTAGTTTTCACATAAGGTCCGGGGTCAGGAAAAAAGACAGATTTTGACAAATTTCAAAATCTGTCAAATATTGTCCAAATTATTTTTTATTTCACTTCTAGACATGTGAAATGCATGATCTATGGCAAAAAAAGTACAAAAAAAAAAATTGGTCTGATTTTTTCATTACTTTTCAGATTTTCTTAGTTTTCACATAAGGTCGGGGTCAGGGAAAAAGACAGATTTTGACAAATTTCAAAATATGTCAAATATTAATCAAATTATTTTTTTTATTTCACTTCTAGACATTTGAAATGCATGATCTATGGCAAAAAAAAGTGAAAAAAAAAATTGTCTGATTTTTCCATTACTTTTCAGATTTTCTTAGTTTTCACATAAAGGTCGGGGTCAGGGAAAAAGACAGATTTTGACAAATTTCAAAATATGTCAAATATTGTCAAATTATTTTTTATTTCACTTCTAGACATGTGAAATGCATGATCTATGGCAAAAAAAAAAGAAAAAAAAAAAATTGTCTGATTTTTTTTAGGACTTTTCAGATTTTCTTAGTTTTCACATAAGGTCGGGGTCAGGAAAAAAGACAGATTTTGACAAATTTCAAAATATGTCAGATATTGTCAAATTATTTTTTTAATTCACTTCTAGACATTTGAAATGCATGATCTATGGCAAAAAAAGTGAAAAAAAATTGGTCTGATTTTTTCCGGACTTTTCAGATTTTCTTAGTTTTCACATAAGGTCCGGGGTCAGGAAAAAAAGACAGATTTTGACAAATTTCAAAATATGTCAGATATAATCCAAATTATTTTTTTATTTCACTTCTAGACATGTGAAATGCATGATCTATGGCAAAAAAAAAGTGAAAAAAAAATTGGTCTGATTTTTTTCATTTACTTTTCAGATTTTCTTAGTTTTCACATAAAGGTCGGGGTCAGGGAAAAAGACAGATTTTTGACAAATTTCAAAATATGTCAGATATTAATCAAATTATTTTTTATTTCACTTCTAGACATGTGAAATGCATGATCTATGGCAAAAAAGTGAAAAAAAAAATTTGTCTGATTTTTTTCATTACTTTTCAGATTTTCTTAGTTTTTCACATAAGGTCCGGGGTCAGGAAAAAGACAGATTTTGACAAATTTCAAAATATGTCAAATATTGTCAAATTATTTTTTTTTATTTCACTTCTAGACATTTGAAATGCATGATCTATGGCAAAAAAGAAAAAAAAAATTGTCTGATTTTTTAGGACTTTTCAGATTTTCTTAGTTTTCACATAAAGGTCCGGGGTCAGGAAAAAGACAGATTTTGACAAATTTCAAAATATGTCAGATATTGTCAAATTATTTTTTAATTCACTTCTAGACATGTGAAATGCATGATCTATGGCAAAAAAGTGAAAAAAAAATTGGTCTGATTTTTTTTTGGGTACTTTTCAGATTTTTCTTAGTTTTCACATAAGGTCGGGGGTCAGGAAAAAAGACAGATTTTGACAAATTTCAAAATATGTCAAATATTGTCCAAATTATTTTTTTTATTTCACTTCTAGACATTTGAAATGCATGATCTATGGCAAAAAAAGTGAAAAA
>NW_025962614.1:0-11396 GCF_017589495.1 Alosa alosa
TTTGAAATGCATGATCTATGGCAAAAAAGTGAAAAAAAAATTGTCTGATTTTTTTAGGACTTTTCAGATTTTCTTAGTTTTTCACATAAGGTCCGGGGTCAGGAAAAAAGACAGATTTTGACAAATTTCAAAATATGTCAGATATTGTCCAAATCATTTTTTAATTCACGTCTAGACATTTGAAATGCATGATCTATGGCAAAAAAAAAGTGGAAAAAAAATTGTCTGATTTTTTCGGACTTTTCAGATTTTCTTAGTTTTCACATAAGGTCGGGGTCAGGAAAAAGACAGATTTTGACAAATTTCAAAATATGTCAGATATTGTCCAAATCATTTTTTAATTCACGTCTAGACATTTGAAATGCATGATCTATGGCAAAAAAGTGGAAAAAAAAAATTGTCTGATTTTTTTCGGACTTTTTCAGATTTTCTTAGTTTTCACACATAAGGTCGGGGTCAGGAAAAAAGACAGATTTTGACAAATTTCAAAATATGTCAGATATTGTCCAAATCATTTTTTAATTCACGTCTAGACATTTGAAATGCATGATCTATGGCAAAAAAGTGGAAAAAAAAATTGTCTGATTTTTTTCGGACTTTTCAGATTTTCTTAGATTTTTTCACATAAGGTCCGGGGTCAGGAAAAAAGACAGATTTTGACAAATTTCAAAATATGTCAGATATTGTCCAAATCATTTTTTAATTCACGTCTAGACATTTGAAATGCATGATCTATGGCAAAAAAAAGTGGAAAAAAAATTGTCTGATTTTTTTCGGACTTTTCAGATTTTCTTAGTTTTCACATAAGGTCCGGGGTCAGGAAAAAAAGACAGATTTTGACAAATTTCAAAATATGTCAGATATTGTCCAAATCATTTTTTAATTCCGTCTAGACATTTGAAATGCATGATCTATGGCAAAAAAAGTGGAAAAAAAAATTGTCTGATTTTTTTTAGGACTTTTCAGATTTTCTTAGTTTTCACATAAGGTCGGGGTCAGGAAAAAAGACAGATTTTGACAAATTTCAAAATATGTCAGATATTGTCCAAATCATTTTTTTAATTCCGTCTAGACATTTGAAATGCATGATCTATGGCAAAAAGTGAAAAAAAAAAAAATTGTCTGATTTTTTTCGGACTTTTCAGATTTTCTTAGTTTTCACATAAGGTCGGGGTCAGGAAAAAAGACAGATTTTGACAAATTTCAAAATATGTCAGATATTGTCCAAATCATTTTTTTAATTCCGTCTAGACATTTGAAATGCATGATCTATGGCAAAAAAAGTGAAAAAAAAAAATTGTCTGATTTTTTAGGACTTTTCAGATTTTCTTAGTTTTCACATAAGGTCCGGGGTCAGGAAAAAAGACAGATTTTGACAAATTTCAAAATATGTCAGATATTGTCCAAATCATTTTTTAATTCACGTCTAGACATTTGAAATGCATGATCTATGGCAAAAAAAAAGTGGAAAAAAAATTGTCTGATTTTTTTCGGACTTTTCAGATTTTCTTAGTTTTCACATAAGGTCGGGGTCAGGGAAAAAAGACAGATTTTGACAAATTTCAAAATATGTCAGATATTGTCCAAATCATTTTTTAATTCACGTCTAGACATTTGAAATGCATGATCTATGGCAAAAAAAAGTGAAAAAAAAAAATTGTCTGATTTTTTTCGGACTTTTCAGATTTTCTTAGTTTTCACATAAGGTCGGGGTCAGGAAAAAAGACAGATTTTGACAAATTTCAAAATATGTCAGATATTGTCCAAATCATTTTTTTAATTCACGTCTAGACATTTGAAATGCATGATCTATGGCAAAAAAAAGTGGAAAAAAAATTGTCTGATTTTTTTCGGACTTTTCAGATTTTCTTAGTTTTCACATAAGGTCCGGGGTCAGGAAAAAAGACAGATTTTGACAAATTTCAAAATATGTCAGATATTGTCCAAATCATTTTTTAATTCCGTCTAGACATTTGAAATGCATGATCTATGGCAAAAAAAGTGGAAAAAAAAAATTGTCTGATTTTTTCGGACTTTTCAGATTTTCTTAGTTTTCACATAAGGTCGGGGTCAGGAAAAAAAGACAGATTTTGACAAATTTCAAAATATGTCAGATATTGTCCAAATCATTTTTAATTCCGTCTAGACATTTGAAATGCATGATCTATGGCAAAAAAAGTGAAAAAAAAATTGTCTGATTTTTTTCGGACTTTTCAGATTTTCTTAGTTTTCACATAAGGTCCGGGGTCAGGAAAAAGACAGATTTTGACAAATTTCAAAATATGTCAGATATTGTCCAAATCATTTTTTAATTCACGTCTAGACATTTGAAATGCATGATCTATGGCAAAAAGTGGAAAAAAAAAAAAAAATTGTCTGATTTTTTTAGGACTTTTCAGATTTTCTTAGTTTTCACATAAGGTCCGGGGTCAGGAAAAAAGACAGATTTTGACAAATTTCAAAATATGTCAGATATTGTCCAAATCATTTTTTAATTCACGTCTAGACATTTGAAATGCATGATCTATGGCAAAAAAGTGGAAAAAAAAAATTGTCTGATTTTTTCGGACTTTTCAGATTTTCTTAGTTTTCACATAAGGTCGGGGTCAGAAAAAAAGACAGATTTTGACAAATTTCAAAATATGTCAGATATTGTCCAAATCATTTTTTTAATTCCGTCTAGACATTTGAAATGCATGATCTATGGCAAAAAGTGGAAAAAAAAATTGTCTGATTTTTTCGGACTTTTCAGATTTTCTTAGTTTTCACATAAGGTCCGGGGTCAGGAAAAAAGACAGATTTTGACAAATTTCAAAATATGTCAGATATTGTCCAAATCATTTTTTAATTCACGTCTAGACATTTGAAATGCATGATCTATGGCAAAAAAAAAGTGGAAAAAAAAAATTGTCTGATTTTTTCGGACTTTTCAGATTTTCTTAGTTTTCACATAAGGTCGGGGTCAGGAAAAAAGACAGATTTTGACAAATTTCAAAATATGTCAGATATTGTCCAAATCATTTTTTAATTCCGTCTAGACATTTGAAATGCATGATCTATGGCAAAAAAAAGTGGAAAAAAAATTGTCTGATTTTTTAGGACTTTTCAGATTTTCTTAGTTTTCACATAAGGTCCGGGGTCAGGAAAAAAGACAGATTTTGACAAATTTCAAAATATGTCAGATATTGTCCAAATTATTTTTTTAATTCACGTCTAGACATTTGAAATGCATGATCTATGGCAAAAAAAGTGAAAAAAAAATTGTCTGATTTTTTTCGGACTTTTCAGATTTTCTTAGTTTTCACATAAGGTCCGGGGTCAGGAAAAAAGACAGATTTTGACAAATTTCAAAATATGTCAGATATTGTCCAAATTATTTTTTAATTCACGTCTAGACATTTGAAATGCATGATCTATGGCAAAAAAGTGGAAAAAAAAATTGTCTGATTTTTTTAGGACTTTTCAGATTTTCTTAGTTTTTCACATAAGGTCGGGGTCAGGAAAAAAGACAGATTTTGACAAATTTCAAAATATGTCAGATATTGTCCAAATCATTTTTTAATTCACGTCTAGACATTTGAAATGCATGATCTATGGCAAAAAAAGTGGAAAAAAAAATTGTCTGATTTTTTTTCGGACTTTTCAGATTTTCTTAGTTTTCACATAAGGTCGGGGTCAGGAAAAAGACAGATTTTGACAAATTTCAAAATATGTCAGATATTATCCAAATCATTTTTTAATTCCGTCTAGACATTTGAAATGCATGATCTATGGCAAAAAAGTGGAAAAAAAAATTGTCTGATTTTTTTCGGACTTTTCAGATTTTCTTAGTTTTCACATAAGGTCCGGGGTCAGGAAAAAAGACAGATTTTGACAAATTTCAAAATATGTCAGATATTGTCCAAATCATTTTTTAATTCACGTCTAGACATTTGAAATGCATGATCTATGGCAAAAAAGTGAAAAAAAAATTGTCTGATTTTTTCGGACTTTTCAGATTTTCTTAGTTTTCACATAAGGTCGGGGTCAGGAAAAAAAGACAGATTTTGACAAATTTCAAAATATGTCAGATATTGTCCAAATCATTTTTTTAATTCACGTCTAGACATTTGAAATGCATGATCTATGGCAAAAAAAAGTGGAAAAAAAATTGTCTGATTTTTTTCGGACTTTTCAGATTTTCTTAGTTTTCACATAAGGTCCGGGGTCAGGAAAAAAGACAGATTTTGACAAATTTCAAAATATGTCAGATATTGTCCAAATCATTTTTTAATTCACGTCTAGACATTTGAAATGCATGATCTATGGCAAAAAAAGTGGAAAAAAAATTGTCTGATTTTTTTCGGACTTTTCAGATTTTCTTAGTTTTCACATAAGGTCGGGGTCAGGAAAAAAAGACAGATTTTGACAAATTTCAAAATATGTCAGATATTGTCCAAATCATTTTTTAATTCGTCTAGACATTTGAAATGCATGATCTATGGCAAAAAAGTGGAAAAAAAAATTGTCTGATTTTTTTTAGGACTTTTCAGATTTTCTTAGTTTTCACATAAGGTCGGGGTCAGGAAAAAAAGACAGATTTTGACAAATTTCAAAATATGTCAGATATTGTCCAAATCATTTTTTAATTCACGTCTAGACATTTGAAATGCATGATCTATGGCAAAAAAAAAGTGGAAAAAATTGTCTGATTTTTTCGGACTTTTCAGATTTTCTTAGTTTTCACATAAGGTCGGGGTCAGGAAAAAAGACAGATTTTGACAAATTTCAAAATATGTCAGATATTGTCCAAATCATTTTTTAATTTCCGTCTAGACATTTGAAATGCATGATCTATGGCAAAAGTGTGAAAAAAAAATTGTCTGATTTTTTCGGACTTTTCAGATTTTCTTAGTTTTCACATAAGGTCCGGGGTCAGGAAAAAAGACAGATTTTGACAAATTTCAAAATATGTCAGATATTGTCCAAATCATTTTTTAATTCACGTCTAGACATTTGAAATGCATGATCTATGGCAAAAAAAAGTGAAAAAAAAATTGTCTGATTTTTTTCGGACTTTTCAGATTTTCTTAGTTTTCACATAAGGTCCGGGGTCAGGAAAAAAGACAGATTTTGACAAATTTCAAAATATGTCAGATATTGTCCAAATCATTTTTTAATTCACGTCTAGACATTTGAAATGCATGATCTATGGCAAAAAAAGTGGAAAAAAAATTGTCTGATTTTTTTCGGACTTTTCAGATTTTCTTAGTTTTCACATAAGGTCCGGGGTCAGGAAAAAGACAGATTTTGACAAATTTCAAAATATGTCAGATATTGTCCAAATCATTTTTTAATTCACGTCTAGACATTTGAAATGCATGATCTATGGCAAAAAAAAGTGAAAAAAAAATTGTCTGATTTTTTTCGGACTTTTCAGATTTTCTTAGTTTTCACATAAGGTCGGGGTCAGGAAAAAAGACAGATTTTGACAAATTTCAAAATATGTCAGATATTGTCCAAATCATTTTTTAATTCACGTCTAGACATTTGAAATGCATGATCTATGGCAAAAAAAGTGAAAAAAAATTGTCTGATTTTTTAGGACTTTTCAGATTTTCTTAGTTTTCACATAAGGTCGGGGTCAGGAAAAAAAGACAGATTTTGACAAATTTCAAAATATGTCAGATATTGTCCAAATCATTTTTTAATTCACGTCTAGACATTTGAAATGCATGATCTATGGCAAAAAAAGTGAAAAAAAAAATTGTCTGATTTTTTCGGACTTTTCAGATTTTCTTAGTTTTCACATAAGGTCCGGGGTCAGGAAAAAAGACAGATTTTGACAAATTTCAAAATATGTCAGATATTGTCAAATCATTTTTTAATTCACGTCTAGACATTTGAAATGCATGATCTATGGCAAAAAAAAAGTGGAAAAAAAAATTGTCTGATTTTTTCGGACTTTTCAGATTTTCTTAGTTTTCACATAAGGTCGGGGTCAGGGAAAAAAGACAGATTTTGACAAATTTCAAAATATGTCAGATATTGTCCAAATCATTTTTTAATTCACGTCTAGACATTTGAAATGCATGATCTATGGCAAAAAAGTGGAAAAAAAAATTGTCTGATTTTTTTCGGACTTTTCAGATTTTCTTAGTTTTCACATAAGGTCGGGGTCAGGGAAAAAGACAGATTTTGACAAATTTCAAAATATGTCAGATATTGTCCAAATCATTTTTTAATTCCGTCTAGACATTTGAAATGCATGATCTATGGCAAAAAAAAAGTGAAAAAAAAATTGTCTGATTTTTTAGGACTTTTCAGATTTTCTTAGTTTTCACATAAGGTCGGGGTCAGGAAAAAGACAGATTTTGACAAATTTCAAAATATGTCAGATATTGTCCAAATCATTTTTTAATTCACGTCTAGACATTTGAAATGCATGATCTATGGCAAAAAAAAGTGAAAAAAAAATTGTCTGATTTTTTTCGGACTTTTCAGATTTTCTTAGTTTTCACATAAGGTCGGGGTCAGGAAAAAAGACAGATTTTGACAAATTTCAAAATATGTCAGATATTGTCCAAATCATTTTTTAATTCCGTCTAGACATTTGAAATGCATGATCTATGGCAAAAAAAGTGAAAAAAAAAAAATTGTCTGATTTTTTTCGGACTTTTCAGATTTTCTTAGTTTTCACATAAGGTCCGGGGTCAGGAAAAAAGACAGATTTTGACAAATTTCAAAATATGTCAGATATTGTCCAAATCATTTTTTAATTCCGTCTAGACATTTGAAATGCATGATCTATGGCAAAAAAAGTGGAAAAAAAATTGTCTGATTTTTTTCGGACTTTTCAGATTTTCTTAGTTTTCACATAAGGTCCGGGGTCAGGAAAAAAGACAGATTTTGACAAATTTCAAAATATGTCAGATATTGTCCAAATCATTTTTTTAATTCACGTCTAGACATTTGAAATGCATGATCTATGGCAAAAAAAGTGGAAAAAAAATTGTCTGATTTTTTCGGACTTTTCAGATTTTCTTAGTTTTCACATAAAGTCCGGGGTCAGGAAAAAAGACAGATTTTGACAAATTTCAAAATATGTCAGATATTGTCCAAATCATTTTTTAATTCACGTCTAGACATTTGAAATGCATGATCTATGGCAAAAAAAGTGAAAAAAAAATTGTCTGATTTTTTCGGACTTTTCAGATTTTCTTAGTTTTCACATAAGGTCCGGGGTCAGGAAAAAAGACAGATTTTGACAAATTTCAAAATATGTCAGATATTGTCCAAATCATTTTTAATTCACGTCTAGACATTTGAAATGCATGATCTATGGCAAAAAAAAAGTGAAAAAAAAAATTGTCTGATTTTTTCGGACTTTTCAGATTTTCTTAGTTTTCACATAAGGTCCGGGGTCAGGAAAAAAGACAGATTTTGACAAATTTCAAAATATGTCAGATATTGTCCAAATCATTTTTTAATTCACGTCTAGACATTTGAAATGCATGATCTATGGCAAAAAAAGTGGAAAAAAAATTGTCTGATTTTTTTCGGACTTTTCAGATTTTCTTAGTTTTCACATAAGGTCCGGGGTCAGGAAAAAAAGACAGATTTTGACAAATTTCAAAATATGTCAGATATTGTCAAATCATTTTTTAATTCCGTCTAGACATTTGAAATGCATGATCTATGGCAAAAAAAGTGGAAAAAAAATTGTCTGATTTTTTTCGGACTTTTCAGATTTTCTTAGTTTTCACATAAGGTCCGGGGTCAGGAAAAAAGACAGATTTTGACAAATTTCAAAATATGTCAGATATTGTCCAAATCATTTTTTAATTCACGTCTAGACATTTGAAATGCATGATCTATGGCAAAAAAGTGGAAAAAAAAAATTGTCTGATTTTTTCGGACTTTTCAGATTTTCTTAGTTTTCACATAAGGTCGGGGTCAGGAAAAAAAAGACAGATTTTGACAAATTTCAAAATATGTCAGATATTGTCCAAATCATTTTTTAATTCACGTCTAGACATTTGAAATGCATGATCTATGGCAAAAAAAAGTGGAAAAAAAAAATTGTCTGATTTTTTTCGGACTTTTCAGATTTTCTTAGTTTTCACATAAGGTCCGGGGTCAGGAAAAAAGACAGATTTTGACAAATTTCAAAATATGTCAGATATTGTCAAATCATTTTTTAATTCCGTCTAGACATTTGAAATGCATGATCTATGGCAAAAAAAAATTGAAAAAAAAAATTGTCTGATTTTTTTCGGACTTTTCAGATTTTCTTAGTTTTCACATAAGGTCGGGGTCAGGAAAAAAGACAGATTTTGACAAATTTCAAAATATGTCAGATATTGTCCAAATCATTTTTTAATTCACGTCTAGACATTTGAAATGCATGATCTATGGCAAAAAAAAAAAAAAAAAAAAATTGTCTGATTTTTTCGGACTTTTCAGATTTTCTTAGTTTTCACATAAGGTCGGGGTCAGAAAAAAGACAGATTTTGACAAATTTCAAAATATGTCAGATATTGTCAAATCATTTTTTAATTCACGTCTAGACATTTGAAATGCATGATCTATGGCAAAAAAAGTGAAAAAAAAATTGTCTGATTTTTTTCGGACTTTTCAGATTTTCTTAGTTTTCACATAAGGTCCGGGGTCAGGAAAAAAGACAGATTTTGACAAATTTCAAAATATGTCAGATATTAATCCAAATCATTTTTTAATTCCGTCTAGACATTTGAAATGCATGATCTATAAAAAAAAAAAGTGGAAAAAAAAAATTGTCTGATTTTTTAGGACTTTTCAGATTTTCTTAGTTTTCACATAAGGTCGGGGTCAGGAAAAAAGACAGATTTTGACAAATTTCAAAATATGTCAGATATTGTCCAAATCATTTTTTAATTCCGTCTAGACATTTGAAATGCATGATCTATGGCAAAAAAAAAGTGGAAAAAAAAATTGTCTGATTTTTTTTAGGACTTTTCAGATTTTCTTAGTTTTCACATAAGGTCGGGGTCAGGAAAAAAGACAGATTTTGACAAATTTCAAAATATGTCAGATATTGTCCAAATCATTTTTTAATTCCGTCTAGACATTTGAAATGCATGATCTATGGCAAAAAAGTGGAAAAAAAATTGTCTGATTTTTTAGGACTTTTCAGATTTTCTTAGTTTTCACATAAGGTCCGGGGTCAGGAAAAAAGACAGATTTTGACAAATTTCAAAATATGTCAGATATTGTCCAAATCATTTTTTAATTCACGTCTAGACATTTGAAATGCATGATCTATGGCAAAAAAAGTGAAAAAAAAATTGTCTGATTTTTTTCGGACTTTTCAGATTTTCTTAGTTTTCACATAAGGTCGGGGTCAGGAAAAAAGACAGATTTTGACAAATTTCAAAATATGTCAGATATTGTCCAAATCATTTTTTAATTCCGTCTAGACATTTGAAATGCATGATCTATGGCAAAAAAAAGTGGAAAAAAAATTGTCTGATTTTTTTCGGACTTTTCAGATTTTCTTAGTTTTCACATAAGGTCGGGGTCAGGAAAAAAAGACAGATTTTGACAAATTTCAAAATATGTCAGATATTGTCCAAATCATTTTTTAATTCCGTCTAGACATTTGAAATGCATGATCTATGGCAAAAAAAAGTGAAAAAAAAAATTGTCTGATTTTTTTCGGACTTTTCAGATTTTCTTAGTTTTCACATAAGGTCGGGGTCAGAAAAAAAAAAGACAGATTTTGACAAATTTCAAAATATGTCAGATATTGTCAAATCATTTTTTAATTCACGTCTAGACATTTGAAATGCATGATCTATGGCAAAAAAAGTGGAAAAAAAATTGTCTGATTTTTTAGGACTTTTCAGATTTTCTTAGTTTTCACATAAGGTCGGGGTCAGGGAAAAAGACAGATTTTGACAAATTTCAAAATATGTCAGATATTGTCCAAATTATTTTTTTTAATTCACGTCTAGACATTTGAAATGCATGATCTATGGCAAAAAAAAGTGAAAAAAAAATTGTCTGATTTTTTCGGACTTTTCAGATTTTCTTAGTTTTCACATAAGGTCGGGGTCAGGAAAAAAGACAGATTTTGACAAATTTCAAAATATGTCAGATATTGTCCAAATTATTTTTTAATTCCGTCTAGACATTTGAAATGCATGATCTATGGCAAAAAAAAGTGAAAAAAAAAATTGTCTGATTTTTTCGGACTTTTCAGATTTTCTTAGTTTTCACATAAGGTCGGGGTCAGGAAAAAAGACAGATTTTGACAAATTTCAAAATATGTCAGATATTAATCCAAATTATTTTTTTTAATTCCGTCTAGACATTTGAAATGCATGATCTATGGCAAAAAGTGTGAAAAAAAAAATTGTCTGATTTTTTCGGACTTTTCAGATTTTCTTAGTTTTCACATAAGGTCGGGGTCAGGAAAAAAGACAGATTTTGACAAATTTCAAAATATGTCAGATATTGTCCAAATCATTTTTTTAATTCCGTCTAGACATTTGAAATGCATGATCTATGGCAAAAAAAGTGGAAAAAAAAATTGTCTGATTTTTTTTCGGACTTTTCAGATTTTCTTAGTTTTCACATAAAGGTCGGGGTCAGGAAAAAAGACAGATTTTGACAAATTTCAAAATATGTCAGATATTGTCAAATCATTTTTTAATTCCGTCTAGACATTTGAAATGCATGATCTATGGCAAAAAAAGTGGAAAAAAAAATTTGTCTTTTTTTTTAGGACTTTTCAGATTTTCTTAGTTTTCACATAAGGTCCGGGGTCAGGAAAAAAGACAGATTTTGACAAATTTCAAAATATGTCAGATATTGTCCAAATCATTTTTTAATTCACGTCTAGACATTTGAAATGCATGATCTATGGCAAAAAAAGTGGAAAAAAAATTGTCTGATTTTTTTCGGACTTTTCAGATTTTCTTAGTTTTCACATAAGGTCCGGGGTCAGGAAAAAAGACAGATTTTGACAAATTTCAAAATATGTCAGATATTGTCCAAATCATTTTTTAATTCACGTCTAGACATTTGAAATGCATGATCTATGGCAAAAAAAGTGAAAAAAAAAATTGTCTGATTTTTTTCGGACTTTTCAGATTTTCTTAGTTTTCACATAAGGTCCGGGGTCAGGAAAAAAAAAGACAGATTTTGACAAATTTCAAAATATGTCAGATATTGTCAAATCATTTTTTAATTCACGTCTAGACATTTGAAATGCATGATCTATGGCAAAAAAAGTGAAAAAAAAATTGTCTGATTTTTTCGGACTTTTCAGATTTTCTTAGTTTTCACATAAGGTCGGGGTCAGGAAAAAGACAGATTTTGACAAATTTCAAAATATGTCAGATATTGTCAAATCATTTTTTTAATTCACGTCT
>NW_025962615.1:0-11363 GCF_017589495.1 Alosa alosa
AAGCTACTGTGTAGTAGGTCCCATTTAGAAGTGGCTACTTCATTTTGGCGCTTTCATTGACTCATGGAGCTGCGTGAATGTTATTACAACTTTTCGCCACGATATGACAGTTTAAGTCCGCTTGATACTGTAAGGCGCGAAGCCATTGGTTTCAAAGGAGATTTTATTTGTGTCGCTAGCATAGCCTATTGACAATTTATGTTGTCAATAGCCTCCTACCTAATCCCTACCTGTAGCTTAGGGAAGCTAACAACTTTCTATTAGGATCTAGTTTGTTAGTTACCCGTTTTGTCATAACTCCCTGATGCATTTTTGCATTTAGAATAGCCAGGCGTGTATATCTCAATCGGAAAAATTAAACAATATCGGTGCCTATGGACTAGGCTGGGTGAACCCAGCCTGATCTGCTCCCGCTATTTATTTTTTGATTTCTTAAAAGATTGAGCTTGGTCTGATGAAAGCCAGACTAGCCATGGACCTCAGTTAAACAATGCAAGGGAACATGAATCAGCCTATATTTGCACTAACAATAGCGGACAAAAGCTCTTCAGCGTTGGCCCGTTAAAATGTGTATGAACAGTCTAGCGACGCATTTCATCAAGGCCCATTTGGACATGTCAGTTATTTGCACCACTGGTTAGATGTAAAACAGCACCGTTTCAGAGACTAGGCTACTGTTGCTTAATTTGTGCATTAACAATAACGTTTCAGACTACTGTTATAATTTGTGCATTGACAATAAAAGTATTACATGAACTAAAGATGACTAAAATCTTATGTAGAAGAAGAAACATTCACAAAAAATCCATCCATCCAAAAATGACCTTTGTTTTTGATAGCTGTTGAAAACGGCATGGAACTGACAGAGATGTTTTTGTTTATAAATACATAAAAAATAAATAAATAAATAACATTATGCTGATACCTTTTCCCAAATACAATGTAGCCTACAGGTGTAAGTGACCTTTCATCAATCCAGTTGCAATGGATGAACTGTGATGAACTGCCCTACTTGTGATTGTTTAGAGATTTTAAAGGTTTTATAACAATTCTACATCTTCTTTGGCTATTCTACAATCTATTCACCTTTTTTTCAGCACCAGTAGGGTACTTTCTGTGCAGCCGCACACACACACTCAGGCATGCCAAACAAGCATACACAAAAGTTTCAAGAGTGGGGGATGGAGTAAAATATGGAGACAAATTGAAGTGTGATTTATTTTCGCGGAACGGATGTACAGGACTGAGCGGCGGTCATATTTTGTACCGCTATGCGGTACATCTAGTTTGCCATGATGCACGATGCAGACACATGCACGCACTCGCTTTGGACTCCTTTCCCTGCTGCTGTCCCGTTCTATATTAGCCTACTGAGCAACTAGACAGGCGTGTGTACCCTAACTACAAAGTGGGGTCTGGGGTCATAGCTGTGGTCGCGCGGCAGTTTCTAGGTATTAAGGTAAGCCCTATTTTTGCTGCCAATCAACAAAAAACATGCCTTTTATGTCTGTGTAGGCTACACAGGATTTGATATACGATAAACACAACCAAGAACAAAACCAAATAGCCGTTTCGTTTTGAAACTACCAGGAAGTATAATCAGAAGTTAATTTTCACAAAAAAGCGGGACAATTCGTATGCCGGAAAAATATTATTAATTATCTGGGACAGTCACTCAAAACGAGAACAATCCTGGGAAATCAGTAGGGCCTACATGTGGCAACCCTCGGTGGTGTAGGCTACACTGTATTTATTTAAATAATTAATTTTCCTTAAAAAGTAAGAAAATGAATGCCTAGGAAAATAAATGAGAACCTTTTAGACATGCATATTTCAAACATGACTCCCTTTATGAATGAATCACAAAAGTAAACCCGCTTCTAGCAAAGAATTGGTGGTACCAGAGACTGGCTCTGGGTGGTACTTCAGAACATTCACCGCTAGAGGGCAGCAAAGTTCTAAGCAATACAATCTTGCTTTCAACATGGAAGTTCTGAGAAGATCTCTCTAAAGAGGGTTTGACGTGGCATGTTGGCAGAAAAAAATATTTGGGAAACAGATTTCTGTGGCTCGTTGGTCTAGGGTATGATTCTCGCTTAGGGTGCGAGAGGTCCCGGGTTCAAATCGGACGAGCCCTACTTTATAACCCTCTGGAGTAGAAAAGGCTGTGACTACTGTCATAAGTAGAGTATTTTGGGGAATAACCCTGAAATCTGGGCCCAAAGCTAATCTACAAAGATATCCTACAAACAAATCTGTACCTTTTGTTAAATAATATTTTCTTTTAGGGAGCACTGGCTCTTGTCTTGTTTTAATTCCTCTGGATTCCCTCTTGATCTGTGTTTTAATTCCTCTTTTGTGGACAGTCAAGAGTGAGAACCTCTCGACCGATACATAAAAATGTGCCATAAAGGCTTCAGGATTTACCAATGAAATGGTAGAATGTGAAAAGGAAGAAATCCTCCCTAGGCTAGTAGGTCAGTAGACACAGGACTAGCCCCACAGCACACAAGCCTTTGGCTGAGAAGGATAGACCTTTATGAACCTTTAAGCTGAGAATCACAATTGAACCTTTTTTTTTTTTAAATAAAAACTGTGACTTGTTAGCCTACTGAATGACTGTGGACTTAATAGGCAAACTAAACCCTTTGCTTCCTATGAAGCAGATCATTTTGAAGCTGAGTTTTTTGAGAATAAGCAGCAATTAATTGGCTTAATTGTTCATATGATAGGGATATCTAGATAGATAGATATATACTTTATTGATCCCCAAGGGATCAAAAGGTCATTTGCAAATAACCTTTTAGACATGTATATTTCAATATGCCCCCCGTCCCCCTTCCCTACTAGGCCTGTGAATGAATCAGTTGCAAGAGCAAACTAGCCTGACGAACCAGACCCACATTAAAATGTAGGGACTGGGCACTCACCGTTCGCAGTGCTCAGTCCGAGGGGGGATAATCAGTTGTCTTTCAAATTCCCTCTGCACTTAATAGGACAGCGGGCGCTATGAGTCCCATCGTTTCCCACCAAGCGGAACTAGTTGGCTAGTTCAAGCGTTTGGCAACTTAATAAAAAGCTTAACTTCGTGTCACACTGTTAAGCCAACAGCAACAGATTCCATCTTATTTGTTTTCAAGTAGCAGGAATTCAAGCCAAACCATTGCAACTCCGCCATCAATCATTATGTTAAAGCCCACCTAGCGACTCTATACACGATTTCATTGGCCTGATTGAGTTTCGATTTCTGGAGCTCACAAGCCAGCGGAGAGTTGCTAGACTAGCCCTAGCAGCTAGGGGCGTCTAGATTTCTAGGCTACACCAGTATTAACTTGGCGTTCCGTTCAGCGGCAGCGTAAAAAATCCATTTTAGATGAATGGTTTATTTTTTTTCGAGCGTACCCCCACTGTCGTCTGGTGTAGCTATTTCCATTGATTATAATGGAAGCTAATTGTTGCAGCAGGCGCGGGAGCAGGCGCTTCAGTTACTGCCGCCTGGTGTAGCTCAGCCCTAAGAGCAAACCACTTCTAGCAAAGAATTAGTGGTCCTTCTGAGCATTCACCGCTAGAGGGCAGCAAAGTACTAAACAATAAAATCTTGCTGTCAACATGCGAGTCAGACAGACTCTCTAAAGAGGGGTTTGACGTGGCATGTTGGTGGAAAAAAAAAATTGGAGAAATGTTTTTTATGGCTCGTTGGTCTGGGGGTATGATTCTCAGCTTAGGGCGCGAGGTCCCGGGTTCAAATCCCGGACGAGCCCAGTTTTAACACTAGGCCTACCCTTTGCAGCCTACACCTTTCTCACTTCTTTGACCTGAGGCCCGGTCATGGCTAACTTTCGGGTCATAGGGCCCTGTCTTTGATGCATGTTTCCCTCATACAAGCATCAAAGGCTAATCCATAAATTCTAGCCTTAATCGTTTGTTTGTGCCACATTGATAAATATTACGTTGTTACAAGCAGTTATTAAAAGGGGATATTATAACAAGCCACCTGGAACCTGCCAGCCTATCTCTCTCTCTCTTGCGCGCACTCAAGATCGTTCCCAATTAATTAGAGTAAATAACGTTCAAGTTAGATCTGCTGCATGATCATCCTGGCATGTAACAATGGAATTTGTGCATTTTGACATCGTAAACATTCTCGAAGAGAATAGCAGTTTGCAGTGAAGCTGTTATTGGCTACATTTTGGTACCCTCTCTGTTCCTTGGTGTCCTTGTGCGTGATCTGGCGTGGTGAGAGGCGGCGTGTGTAGCAGCCTATACAATGTTGAAACATTTCCTATAGTCTCTAACCTATTATTATGACCGCCCGCTGGCCAAGCGGCGGTCATATAGGTTTAGTTTTTTTTTTTTTTTTTTTTTTTTTTTTTTTTTTCGCATGTCCAAATTTCCGTCAATGATTCCGGGACACTGAAAGACCGGGGTAGACAAAACTTGGTGGGCATGTAACCCCATATGGATAGCATGGAACCATCGTTTTTTTCGTTTTGATCTGTAGCCCCACGCTGGACTGCACCCCGAAAGGAGGGTAGGGCAGACACAGTTTTCTGTGAATATCTCGAGAACCGTAAGGTTTAGGAGGACCATTATTTTTTTGTATGTTGATCTCAGGGGCCATGTCAACGCATTCCATAACCACTCATTTCATGTATAGCGCCACCTAGTTAAACACAAAAAGTAAAAAATGAGGTGGTGTAATTGAAGGTATCTGTGACCTAACATAGTCAAAACTGCACAAAATTGGAAGTGTAGGATCATTATGACACCCTCTGTATGCACGCCAAGTTTTGTGGAATTCCGTTCATGGGGGGCCACACAATAAATTAATTTATGTTACTATACACCAACTGGCCTGTAGGTGGCCGGAGACAGTTTTCTGTGAATATCTCGAGAACCGTAGGGCCTAGGAGGTCCACCTTTTTTTTTTGTATGTTGGTCTTAAGGGGCATGTCAACCCATCCCATTACCACTTATTTCATGTATAGCGCCACCTAGTTAAAAAATTAAAAAGCATAAAATTAGGTGTTTTCATCTCAATATCTCTGGCTGACAAGGTCAAAACTGCACAAAATTAAAAGTGTAGGATCATTATGACACCCTCTGAATGCATGCCAAGTTTTGTGTACTTTCGTTCATGGGGGCCTTACAATAAAATAATTTATGTGTACATTTAGTGGCGTACACCAACAAAGGATTCGGGACACTGAAAGACCGGGGTACACAAAACTTGGTGAGCATGTACCCCCATATGGATAGCATGGAACCGTCATTTTTCGTTTTTCATCTGCAGCCCCAGCTGGACTGGACCCCCGAAAGGAGGGTAGGGCAGACACAGTTCTCTGTGAATCTTTTATGGTATGTTGGTCTCAAGGGCCCACATAAACCTGGCTCATAATCACTCATTTGTGATTCCGGTAAAAAAAAAAAAAATGAAAATCAGTAGGATTAAAGAAAGCCAAAATAAATATTCATCATCATCATCATGGCTGCATTTTCAGTATTATTGAGAAGTAGTCGTTTGTCCACTAGATGGCATGATCGTTGCAGTGAGGCGTAATTTTGTTGGAAGTTAAAAGGGGTTGGAAAAACAATGGACGCTTCATACAAGGACTGTAATTTACGCGAGCGAACATCTAATAAGGATAGGACGATGTTCACATGAAGTGTAATTCCCATTTCTTCTTGAAGCGAAATAAATCTGAGGATGTTTATCGGACATGCTTGGTTTTACTGCAGGTACGTTAATCTTGTAATATCAATAAGGACCTAGGTAATGTTACCGTTAAGCGTTGGTTGAGTGATGGAGGCATTTGATTTATTGCATTTGTAGAAAACTATAAATGCGGTTATACCAACAAATGTATAGCAGCACTGTTTGTATCTTTCGACTGTCATTTATTGCACGTGCTACAAAATCATTCTGTGCAATGGAAGATTTACCAACGTTACACCGGTCTGATGCAGTTTGCCTATACATCGCGTGAGACTGAGGCGCCTGTTTATTTTGTTTTAAGTGCGTGCAGGGTGTGAGAGGGGAATCGATGTGCTTTGATTACAGCTTGGTAGTTGTAGTCTGTGAAATTAAAAAGCGTGTGTGTGAAGTATCCAAACAATGACACCTTCATTTCATTATGGCTGTTTTAGCAAAACACCTTAAGCTACTGTGTAGTAGGTCCCATTTAGAAGTGGCTACTTCATTTTGCGCTTTCATTGACTCATGGAGCTGCGTGAATGTTATTACAACTTTTCGCCCGCGATATGACAGTTTAAGTCCGCTTGATACTGTAAAGGCGTAAGCCATTGGTTTCCAAAGGAGATTTTATTTGTGTCGCCAGCATAGCCTATTGACAATTTATGTTGTCAATAGGCCTACCTTATAATCCTACCTGTAGCTTAGGGAAGCTAACAACTTTCTATTAGGATCTAGTTTGTTAGTTACCGTTTTGTCATAACTCCCTGATGCATTTTTGCATTTAGAATAGCCAGGCGTGTATATCTCAATCGGAAAATTAAACAATATCGGGTGCCTATGGACTAGGCTGGGTGAACCCAGCCTGATCTCTCCCGCTATTTATTTTTTGATTTCTTAAAAGATTGAGCTTGGTCTGATGAAAGCCAGACTAGCCATGGACCTCAGTTAAACAATGCAAGGGAACATGAATCAGCCTATATTTGCACTAACAATAACGGACAAAAGCTCTTCAGCGTTGGCCCGTTAAAATGTGTATGAACAGTCTAGCGGCGCATTTCATCAAGGCCCATTTGGACATGTCAGTTATTTGCACCACTGGTTAGATGTAAAACAGCACTTCGTTTCAGACTAGGCTACTGTTACTTAATTTGTGCATTAACAATAACGTTTCAGACTACTGTTACTTAATTTGTGCATTGACAATAAAAGTATTACATGAACTAAAGATGACTAAAATCTTATGTAGAAGAAGAAACATTCACAAAAAAATCCATCCATCCAAAATGACCTTTGTTTTTTGATAGCTGTTGAAAACGGCATGGAACTGACAGAGATGTTTTTGTTTATAAATACATAAAAATAAATAAATAAATAACATTATGCTGATACCTTTTGCTTTTCCCAAATACAATGTAGCCTACAGGTGTAAGTGACCTTTCATCAATCCAGTTGCAATGGATGAACTGTGATGAACTGCCCTACTTGTGATTGTTTAGAGATTTTTAAAGGTTTTATAACAATTCTACATCTTCTTTGGCTATTCTACAATCTATTCACCTTTTCAGCACCAGTAGGGTACTTTCTGTGCAGCCGCACACACACACTCAGGCATGCCAAACAAGCATACACAAAAGTTTCAAGAGTGGGGGATGGAGTAAAATATGGAGACAAATTGAAGTGTGATTTATTTTTTTTGGAACGGATGTACAGGACTGACTGGCGGTCATATTTTGTACCGCTATGCGGTACATCTAGTTTGCCATGATGCACGATGCAGACACATGCACGCACTCGCTTTGGACTCCTTTCCCTGCTGCTGTCCCGTTCTATATTAGCCTACTGAGCAACTAGACAGGCGTGTGTACCCTAACTACAAAGTGGGGTCTGGGGTCATAGCTGTGGTCGCGCGGCAGTTTCTAGGTATTAAGGTAAGCCCTATTTTTGCTGCCAATCAACAAAAAACATGCCTTTTATGTCTGTGTAGGCTACACAGGATTTGATATACGATAAACACAACCAAGAACAAAACCAAATAGCCGTTTCGTTTGAAACTACCAGGAAGTATAATCAGAAGTTAATTTTCACCAAAAAGCGGGACAATTCGTATGCCGGAAAATATTATTAATTATCTGGGACAGTCACTCAAAAACGAGAACAATCCTGGGAAATCCAGTAGGGCCTACATGTGGCAACCCTCGGTGGTGTAGGCTACACTGTATTTATTTAAATAATTAATTTTCCTTAAAAGTAAGAAAATGAATGCCTAGGAAAATAAATGAGAACCTTTTAGACATGCATATTTCAAACATGACTCCCTTATGAATGAATCACAAAAGTAAACCGCTTCTAGCAAAGAATTGGTGGTACCAGAGACTGGCTCTGGGTGGTACTTCAGAACATTCACCGCTAGAGGGCAGCAAAGTTCTAAGCAATACAATCTTGCTTTCAACATGGAAGTTCTGAGAAGATCTCTAAAGAGGGGTTTGACGTGGCATGTTGGCAGAAAAAAAATATTTGGGAAACAGATTTCTGTGGCTCGTTGGTCTAGGGGTATGATTCTCGCTTAGGGTGCGAGAGGTCCCGGGTTCAAATCCCGGACGAGCCCTACTTTATAACCCTCTGGAGTAGAAAGGCTGTGACTACTGTCATAAGTAGAGTATTTTGGGGAATAACCCTGAAATCTGGGCCCAAGCTAATCTACAAAGATATCCTACAAACAAATCTGTACCTTTTGTTAAATAATATTTTCTTTTAGGAGCACTGGCTCTTGTCTTGTTTTAATTCCTCTGGATTCCCTCTTGATCTGTGTTTTAATTCCTCTTTTGTGGACAGTCAAGAGTGAGAACCTCTCGACCCGTACATAAAAATGTGCCATAAAAGGCTTCAGGATTTACCAATGAAATGGTAGAATGTGAAAGGAAGAAATCCTCCCTAGGCTAGTAGGTCAGTAGACACAGGACTAGCCTACAGCACACAAGCCTTTGGCTGAGAAGGATAGACCTTTATGAACCTTTCGCTGAGAATCACAATTGAACCTTTTTTTTTTTAAATAAAAAACTGTGACTTGTTAGCCTACTGAATGACTGTGGACTTAATAGGCAAACTAAACCCTTTGCTTCCTATGAAGCAGATCATTTTGAAGCTGAGTTTTTGAGAATAAGCAGCAATTAATTGGCTTAATTGTTCATATGATAGGGATATCTAGATAGATAGATATATACTTTATTGATCCCCAAGGGATCAAAAGGTCATTTGCAAATAACCTTTTAGACATGTATATTTCAATATGCCCCCCGTCCCCCTCCCCTACTAGGCCTGTGAATGAATCAGTTGCAAGAGCAAACTAGCCTGACGAACCAGACCCACATTAAAATGTAGGGACTGGGCACTCACCGTTCGCAGTGCTCAGTCCCCAGGGGGATAATCAGTTGTCTTTCAAATTCCCTCTGCATAATAGGACAGCGGCAGCTATATGAGTCCCATGCGTTTCCCACCAGCGGAGCTAGTTGGCTAGTTCAAGCGTTTGGCAACTTAATAAAAGCTTAACTTCGTGTCACACTGTTAGCCAACAGCAACAGATTCCATCTTATTTGTTTTCAAGTAGCAGGGAATTCAAGCCAAACCATTGCAACTCCGCCATCAATCATTATGTTAAGCCCACCTAACGACTCTATACACGATTTCATTGGCCTGATTGAGTTTCGATTTCTGGAGCTCACAATAACGGAGAGTTGCTAGACTAGCCCTAGCAGCTAGGGCGCGTCTAGATTTCTAGGCTACACCAGGCGTAACTTAAAGCGTTCCGTTAAGCGTGGCGTAAAATCCATTTTTAGATGAATGGTTTTATTTTTTCGAACGCATACCCCCACTGTCACGTCTGGTGTAGCTATTTCCATTGATTATAATGGAAGCTAATTGTTGCAGCAGACGTTAGCGGGAACGGAACGCCTTCAGTTCGCCAGCCTGGTGTAGCTCAGCCCTAAGAGCAAACCACTTCTAGCAAAGAATTAGTGGTCCTTCTGAGGCATTCACCGCTAGAGGGCAGCAAAGTACTAAACAATAAAATCTTGCTGTCAACATGCGAGTCCAGACAGACTCTCTAAGAGGGGTTTGACGTGGCATGTTGTAAAAAAAAAAAATTGGAGAAATGTTTTTATGGCTCGTTGGTCTAGGGGTATGATTCTCGCTTAGGGTGCGAGAGAGGTCCTGGTTCAAATCCCGGACGAGCCCAGTTTTAACACTAGGCCTACCCTTTGCCTTCACCTTTCTCACTTCTTTGACCTGAGGCGGTCATGGCTAACTTTAGGGTCCTTAGGGCCCACCAATCGTGCATGTTTCCCTCATACAAGCATCAAAGGCTAATCCATAAATTCTAGCCTTAATCGTTTGTTTGTGCCACATTGATAATATGCGTTGTTACAAGCAGTTATTAAAAGGGGATATTATAACAAGCCACCTGGAACCTGCCAGCCTATCTCTCTCTCTTGTCTTCAAAGATCGTTCCCCAATTAATTAGAGTAAATAGCGTTCAAGTTAGATCTGCTGCATGATCATCCTGGCATGTAACAATGGAATTTGTGCATTTTGACATCATTAAACATTCGAAGAGAGAATAGCAGTTTGCAGTGAAGCTGTTGTGGCTACATTTTGGTACCCTCTCTGTTTTCCTTGGTGTCCTTGTCGTGATGCTGGCGTGGTGAAGGCTGGCGTGTGTAGCAGCCTATACAATGTTGAAACATTTCCTATAGTCTAACCCTATTATTATGATTGTTACATACGCAGCAATGGCGAAGCGATCATATAGGTTTGAATCAGATTTTTTTTTTTTTTTTTTTCTTTTTGCATGTCAAATTTCCGTCAATGATTCCCGGGACACTGAAGAGGCCGGGGTAGACAAAACGGTGGGCATGTAACCCCATATGGATAGCATGGAACCATCGTTTTTCGTTTTTGATCTGTAGTACGCTGGACTGCACCCCGAAAGGAGGTAGGGCGAACCACAGTTTTCTGTGAATATCTCGAGAACCGTAAGGTTTGGGAGGACCATTATTTTTTGTATGTTGATCTCAAGGGCCATGTCAACGCATTCCATAACCACTCATTTCATGTATAGCGCCACCTAGTTAAACACAAAAAGTAAAAATGAGGTGGGTGTAATTGAAGGTATCTGTGACCTAACATGAGTCAAAACTGCACAAAATTGGAAGTGTAGGATCATTATGACACCCCTCTGTATGCACGCCAAGTTTTTGTGGAATTCCGTTCATGGGGGGCCACACAATAGAATAATTTATGTTACTATACACCAACTGGCCTGTGGGTGGCGGAACCAGTTTTCTGTGAATATCACCGAGAAACCGTAGGGCCCTGGGAGGTCCACTTTTTGTATGTTGGTCTTAAGGGGGCATGTCAGCCCATCCCATTACCACTTATTTCATGTATAAGCGCCACCCTGGTTAAAAAATTAAAAGCATAAAATTAGGTGTTTTCATCTCAATATCTCTGGCTGACAAGGTCAAAACTGCACAAAAGGTAAAAGTGTAGGATCATTATGACACCCCTCTGAATGCATACCAAGTTTTGTGTACTTTCGTTCATGGGGAGACCTTACAATGGAAATAATTTATGTGTACATTTAGTGGCGATACACCAACAAAAGGATTCCGGG
>NW_025962616.1:0-11363 GCF_017589495.1 Alosa alosa
TCATGCATTTCAAATGTCTAGGCGTGAATTAAAAATAATTTGGACAATATCTGACATATTTTGAAATTTGTCAAAATCTGTCTTTTTCCTGACCCGGACCTTATGTGAAAACTAAGAAAATCTGAAAAGTCGAAAAAAAAATCAGACCAATTTTTTTTTTCACTTTTTTTGCCATAGATCATGCATTTCACATGTCTAGGCGTGAATTAAAAAATAATTTGGACAATATCTGACATATTTTGAAATTTGTCAAAATCTGTCTTTTTTCCTGACCCGGACCTTATGTGAAAACTAAGAAAATCTGAAAAGTCCGAAAAAATCAGACCAATTTTTTTTCACTTTTTTTTTGCCATAGATCATGCATTTCACATGTCTAGGCGTGAATTAAAAAATAATTTGGACAATATCTGACATATTTTGAAATTTGTTAAAAAATCTGTTTTTCCCTGACCCGGACCTTATGTGAAAACTAAGAAAATCTGAAAAGTAAAAAAAAATCAGACCAATTTTTTTTCACTTTTTTGCCATAGATCATGCATTTCACATGTCTAGGCGTGAATTAAAAATAATTTGGACAATATCTGACATATTTTGAAATTTGTCAAAATCTGTCTTTTTTCCTGACCCGGACCTTATGTGAAAACTAAGAAAATCTGAAAAGTCTGAAAAAATCAGACCAATTTTTTTTTTTTCACTTTTTTTTGCCATAGATCATGCATTTCACATGTCTAGGCGTGAATTAAAAAATAATTTGGACAATATCTGACATATTTTGAAATTTGTCAAAATCTGTCTTTTTTCCTGACCCGGACCTTATGTGAAAACTAAGAAAATCTGAAAAGTCGAAAAAAAAAATCAGATTTTTTTCACTTTTTTTTGCCATAGATCATGCATTTCACATGTCTAGGCGTGAATTAAAAATAATTTGGACAATATCTGACATATTTTGAAATTTGTAAAAAAATCTGTCTTTTTCCTGACCCGGACCTTATGTGAAAACTAAGAAAATCTGAAAAGTCGAAAAAAAATCAGACCATTTTTTTTTTCACTTTTTGCCATAGATCATGCATTTCACATGTCTAGGCGTGAATTAAAAAATAATTTGGACAATATCTGACATATTTTGAAATTTGTCAAAATCTGTCTTTTCCTGACCAGGACCTTATGTGAAAACTAAGAAAATCTGAAAAGTCGAAAAAAAATCAGACCAATTTTTTTTTTCACTTTTTTTGCCATAGATCATGCATTTCACATGTCTAGGCGTGAATTAAAAAATAATTTGGACAATATCTAACATATTTTGAAATTTGTAAAAATCTGTCTTTTTCCTGACCCCGGACCTTATGTGAAAACTAAGAAAATCTGAAAAGTCCGAAAAAAAATCAGACCAATTTTTTTTTTCACTTTTTTGCCATAGATCATGCATTTCACATGTCTAGACGTGAATTAAAAAATAATTTGGACAATATCTGACATATTTTGAAATTTGTCAAAATCTGTCTTTTTTCCTGACCCCGGACCTTATGTGAAAACTAAGAAAATCTGAAAAGTCTGAAAAAAAAATCAGACCAATTTTTTTTCACTTTTTTGCCATAGATCATGCATTTCACATGTCTAGGCGTGAATTAAAAATAATTTGGACAATATCTGACATATTTTGAAATTTGTTAAAAATCTGTCTTTTCCTGACCCGGACCTTATGTGAAAACTAAGAAAATCTGAAAAGTCCGAAAAAAATCAGACCATTTTTTTTTCACTTTTTTTGCCATAGATCATGCATTTCACATGTCTAGGCGTGAATTAAAAATAATTTGGACAATATCTGACATATTTTTGAAATTTGTCAAAATCTGTCTTTTTCCTGACCCCGGACCTTATGTGAAAACTAAGAAAATCTGAAAAGTACGAAAAAAAATCAGACCAATTTTTTTTCACTTTTTTTGCCATAGATCATGCATTTCACATGTCTAGACGTGAATTAAAAAATAATTTGGACAATATCTGACATATTTTGAAATTTGTCAAAATCTGTCTTTTCCTGACCCCGGACCTTATGTGAAAACTAAGAAAATCTGAAAAGTCCGAAAAAATCAGACCAATTTTTTTTTTTTTTGCCATAGATCATGCATTTCACATGTCTAGGCGTGAATTAAAAAATAATTTGGACAATATCTGACATATTTTGAAATTTGTCAAAATCTGTCTTTTTCCTGACCCCGGACCTTATGTGAAAACTAAGAAAATCTGAAAAGTCGAAAAAAATCAGACCAATTTTTTTTTCACTTTTTTTGCCATAGATCATGCATTTCACATGTCTAGGCGTGAAATAAAAAATAATTTGGACAATATCTAACATATTTTGAAATTTGTCAAAAAAATCTTCTCTCATCCCGGACCTTATGTGAAAACTAAGAAAATGTGAAAAGTCGAAAAAAAATCAGACCACTTTTTTTTTTTTCACTTTTTTGCCATAGATCATGCATTTCACATGTCTAGGCGTGAATTAAAAAATAATTTGGACAATATCTGACATATTTTGAAATTTGTCAAAATCTGTCTTTTTCCTGACCCCGGACCTTATGTGAAAACTAAGAAAATCTGAAAAGTCGAAAAAAATCAGACCAATTTTTTTTCACTTTTTTTTGCCATAGATCATGCATTTCACATGTCTAGGCGTGAATTAAAAATAATTTGGACAATATCTGACATATTTTGAAATTTGTCAAAATCTGTCTTTTTCCTGACCCCGGACCTTATGTGAAAACTAAGAAAATCTGAAAAGTCCGAAAAAAAATCAGACCAATTTTTTTTTTCACTTTTTTTGCCATAGATCATGCATTTCACATGTCTAGGCGTGAAATTAAAAAATAATTTGGACAATATCTAACATATTTTGAAATTTGTTAAAAATCTGTCTTTTCTCACCCGGACCTTATGTGAAAACTAAGAAAATGTGAAAAGTCTGAAAAAAATCAGACCATTTTTTTTTTTTTCACTTTTTTTTGCCATAGATCATGCATTTCACATGTCTAGGCGTGAATTAAAAAAAAATAATTTGGACAATATCTGACATATTTTGAAATTTGTCAAAATCTGTCTTTTTCCTGACCCCGGACCTTATGTGAAAACTAAGAAAATCTGAAAAGTCCGAAAAAAATCAGACCAATTTTTTTTTTCTTTTTTTTTGCCATAGATCATGCATTTCACATGTCTAGGCGTGAATTAAAAATAATTTGGACAATATCTGACATATTTTGAAATTTGTCAAAATCTGTCTTTTTCCTGACCCCGGACCTTATGTGAAAACTAAGAAAATCTGAAAAGTCTGAAAAAATCAGACCATTTTTTTTTCTTTTTTTTTGCCATAGATCATGCATTTCACATGTCTAGAAGTGAAATAAAAATAATTTGGACAATATCTAACAGATTTTGAAATTTGTTAAAAATCTGTCTTTTCTCATCCCGGACCTTATGTGAAAACTAAGAAAATGTGAAAAGTCTGAAAAAAATCAGACCATTTTTTTTTTTTTCACTTTTTTTCCATAGATCATGCATTTCACATGTCTAGACGTGAATTAAAAAATAATTTGGACAATATCTGACATATTTTGAAATTTGTCAAAATCTGTCTTTTTTCCTGACCCCGGACCTTATGTGAAAACTAAGAAAATCTGAAAAGTCCGAAAAAATCAGACCAATTTTTTTTTTCACTTTTTTTGCCATAGATCATGCATTTCACATGTCTAGGCGTGAATTAAAAATAATTTGGACAATATCTGACATATTTTGAAATTTGTGAAAATCTGTCTTTTTCCTGACCCCGGACCTTATGTGAAAACTAAGAAAATCTGAAAAGTCACGAAAAAAATCAGACCAATTTTTTTTTTTTTCACTTTTTTTGCCATAGATCATGCATTTCACATGTCTAGGCGTGAAAAAAAAAATAATTTGGACAATATCTAACATATTTTGAAATTTGTTAAAAATCTGTCTTTTTCTCACCCGGACCTTATGTGAAAACTAAGAAAATCTGAAAAGTACGAAAAAAATCAGACCATTTTTTTTTTTTTCACTTTTTTGCCATAGATCATGCATTTCACATGTCTAGGCGTGAAATAAAAAATAATTTGGACAATATCTGACATATTTTGAAATTTGTTAAAAATCTGTCTTTTCCTGACCCCGGACCTTATGTGAAAACTAAGAAAATCTGAAAAGTCTGAAAAAAAAATCAGACCAATTTTTTTTTTTCACTTTTTTTGCCATAGATCATGCATTTCACATGTCTAGACGTGAATTAAAAAATAATTTGGACAATATCTGACATATTTTGAAATTTGTCAAAATCTGTCTTTTTCCTGACCCCGGACCTTATGTGAAAACTAAGAAAATCTGAAAAGTCGAAAAAAATCAGACCAATTTTTTTTTTTTCACTTTTTTTTTGCCATAGATCATGCATTTCACATGTCTAGACGTGAATTAAAAAATAATTTGGACAATATCTGACATATTTTGAAATTTGTCAAAATCTGTCTTTTTTCCTGACCCCGGACCTTATGTGAAAACTAAGAAAATCTGAAAAGTCCGAAAAAAATCAGACAATTTTTTTTTTCACTTTTTTTGCCATAGATCATGCATTTCACATGTCTAGACGTGAATTAAAAATAATTTGGACAATATCTAACATATTTTGAAATTTGTTAAAAAATCTGTCTCTCACCCCGGACCTTATGTGAAAACTAAGAAAATCTGAAAAGTCCGAAAAAAATCAGACCAATTTTTTTTTTTTTTTTTGCCATAGATCATGCATTTCACATGTCTAGGCGTGAATTAAAAAATAATTTGGACAATATCTGACATATTTTGAAATTTGTCAAAATCTGTCTTTTTTTTCCTGACCCCGGACCTTATGTGAAAACTAAGAAAATCTGAAAAGTCCGAAAAAATCAGACCAATTTTTTTTCACTTTTTTTTGCCATAGATCATGCATTTCACATGTCTAGGCGTGAAATAAAAAATAATTTGGACAATATCTGACATATTTTGAAATTTGTCAAAATCTGTCTTTTTTTCCTGACCCGGACCTTATGTGAAAACTAAGAAAATCTGAAAAGTCCGAAAAAATCAGACCAATTTTTTTTTTTCACTTTTTTTTGCCATAGATCATGCATTTCACATGTCTAGGCGTGAATTAAAAAAATAATTTGGACAATATCTGACATATTTTGAAATTTGTGAAAATCTGTCTTTTTCCTGACCCCGGACCTTATGTGAAAACTAAGAAAATCTGAAAAGTCCGAAAAAAAAATCAGACCAATTTTTTTTTTTTCTTTTTTTGCCATAGATCATGCATTTCACATGTCTAGGCGTGAAATAAAAAATAATTTGGACAATATCTAACAGATTTTGAAATTTGTTAAAAATCTGTCTTTTTCTCATCCGGACCTTATGTGAAAACTAAGAAAATGTGAAAAGTCTGAAAAAAAATCAGACCAATTTTTTTTTCACTTTTTTTGCCATAGATCATGCATTTCACATGTCTAGGCGTGAATAAAAAATAATTTGGACAATATCTGACATATTTTGAAATTTGTCAAAATCTGTCTTTTTCCTGACCCCGGACCTTATGTGAAAACTAAGAAAATCTGAAAAGTCCGAAAAAAAATCAGACCAATTTTTTTTTTCTTTTTTTTGCCATAGATCATGCATTTCACATGTCTAGACGTGAATTAAAAAATAATTTGGACAATATCTGACATATTTTGAAATTTGTGAAAATCTGTCTTTTTTCCTGACCCCGGACCTTATGTGAAAACTAAGAAAATCTGAAAAAAGTCGAAAAAAATCAGACCAATTTTTTTTCACTTTTTTTGCCATAGATCATGCATTTCACATGTCTAGGCGTGAAATAAAAAATAATTTGGACAATATCTAACATATTTTGAAATTTGTTCAAAATCTGTCTTTTTCATCCGGACCTTATGTGAAAACTAAGAAAATGTGAAAAGTCCGAAAAAAAATCAGACCAATTTTTTTTTTCACTTTTTTTCCATAGATCATGCATTTCACATGTCTAGGCGTGAATTAAAAATAATTTGGACAATATCTGACATATTTTGAAATTTGTCAAAATCTGTCTTTTTCCTGACCCGGACCTTATGTGAAAACTAAGAAAATCTGAAAAGTCGAAAAAAAATCAGACCAATTTTTTTTTTCACTTTTTTGCCATAGATCATGCATTTCACATGTCTAGGCGTGAATTAAAAATAATTTGGACAATATCTGACATATTTTGAAATTTGTGAAAATCTGTCTTTTTTTTCCTGACCCCGGACCTTATGTGAAAACTAAGAAAATCTGAAAAGTCGAAAAAAATCAGACCAATTTTTTTTTTTTCACTTTTTTTTGCCATAGATCATGCATTTCACATGTCTAGGCGTGAATTAAAAATAATTTGGACAATATCTAACATATTTTGAAATTTGTTAAAAAATCTGTCTTTTTCATCCGGACCTTATGTGAAAACTAAGAAAATGTGAAAAGTCTGAAAAAAAAAAATCAATTTTTTTTTCACTTTTTTGCCATAGATCATGCATTTCACATGTCTAGGCGTGAAATAAAAAAATAATTTGGACAATATCTGACATATTTTGAAATTTGTTAAAAATCTGTCTTTTTCATGACCCGGACCTTATGTGAAAACTAAGAAAATCTGAAAAGTCGAAAAAAAATCAGACCAATTTTTTTTTTTTCACTTTTTTTGCCATAGATCATGCATTTCACATGTCTAGACGTGAATTAAAAAATAATTTGGACAATATCTGACATATTTTGAAATTTGTCAAAATCTGTCTTTTTTCCTGACCCCGGACCTTATGTGAAAACTAAGAAAATCTGAAAAGTACGAAAAAAATCAGACCATTTTTTTTTTTTCACTTTTTTTTGCCATAGATCATGCATTTCACATGTCTAGACGTGAATTAAAAAATAATTTGGACAATATCTGACATATTTTGAAATTTGTCAAAATCTGTCTTTTTTCCTGACCCCGGACCTTATGTGAAAACTAAGAAAATCTGAAAAGTACGAAAAAAATCAGACCAATTTTTTTTCACTTTTTTTTGCCATAGATCATGCATTTCACATGTCTAGAAGTGAAATAAAAAATAATTTGGACAATATCTAACAGATTTTGAAATTTGTTAAAAAATCTGTCTCTCATCCTGACCGCGAAAACTAAGAAAATGTGAAAAGTGAAAAAAAATCAGACCAATTTTTTTTTTTTCACTTTTTTTTCTCATAGTTCATGCATTTCACATGTCTAGGCGTGAATTAAAAAATAATTTGGACAATATCTGACATATTTTGAAATTTGTCAAAATCTGTCTTTTTCCTGACCCCGGACCTTATGTGAAAACTAAGAAAATCTGAAAAAAGTAACGAAAAAAATCAGACCAATTTTTTTTCACTTTTTTTTGCCATAGATCATGCATTTCACATGTCTAGACGTGAATTAAAAAATAATTTGGACAATATCTGACATATTTTGAAATTTGTCAAAATCTGTCTTTTTCCTGACCCCGGACCTTATGTGAAAACTAAGAAAATCTGAAAAGTCCGAAAAAAATCAGACCAATTTTTTTTTCACTTTTTTTTGCCATAGATCATGCATTTCACATGTCTAGGCGTGAAATAAAAAAATAATTTGGACAATATCTAACAGATTTTGAAATTTGTTAAAAAATCTGTCTTTTCCTGACCCGGACCTTATGTGAAAACTAAGAAAATGTGAAAAGTCGAAAAAAATCAGACCAATTTTTTTTTTTTTTTTTTTGCCATAGATCATGCATTTCACATGTCTAGACGTGAATTAAAAAATAATTTGGACAATATCTGACATATTTTGAAATTTGTCAAAATCTGTCTTTTTTCCTGACCCCGGACCTTATGTGAAAACTAAGAAAATCTGAAAAGTCCGAAAAAAATCAGACCAATTTTTTTTTCACTTTTTTTTGCCATAGATCATGCATTTCACATGTCTAGACGTGAATTAAAAAAATAATTTGGACAATATCTGACATATTTTGAAATTTGTCAAAATCTGTCTTTTTTCCTGACCCGGACCTTATGTGAAAACTAAGAAAATCTGAAAAGTCGAAAAAAAATCAGACCAATTTTTTTTTTCACTTTTTTTTGCCATAGATCATGCATTTCACATGTCTAGCGTGAAATAAAAAATAATTTGGACAATATCTAACATATTTTGAAATTTGTCAAAAAATCTCTTTTTCTCTCATCCGGACCTTATGTGAAAACTAAGAAAATCTGAAAAGTCGAAAAAAAAAATCAGACCAATTTTTTTTTCACTTTTTTCCATAGATCATGCATTTCACATGTCTAGGCGTGAATTAAAAAATAATTTGGACAATATCTGACATATTTTGAAATTTGTCAAAATCTGTCTTTTTCCTGACCCGGACCTTATGTGAAAACTAAGAAAATCTGAAAAGTAACGAAAAAAATCAGACCAATTTTTTTTTCACTTTTTTTTGCCATAGATCATGCATTTCACATGTCTAGGCGTGAATTAAAAAAAATAATTTGGACAATATCTGACATATTTTGAAATTTGTGAAAATCTGTCTTTTTTCCTGACCCCGGACCTTATGTGAAAACTAAGAAAATCTGAAAAGTACGAAAAAAATCAGACCAATTTTTTTTTCACTTTTTTTGCCATAGATCATGCATTTCACATGTCTAGAAGTGAAATAAAAAATAATTTGGACAATATCTAACAGATTTTGAAATTTGTTAAAAAATCTGTCTCTCATCCTGACCGCGAAAACTAAGAAAATCTGAAAAGTCCAAAAAAAAAATCAGACCAATTTTTTTTCACTTTTTTTTTGCCATAGATCATGCATTTCACATGTCTAGGCGTGAATTAAAAAATAATTTGGACAATATCTGACATATTTTGAAATTTGTTAAAAATCTGTCTTTTTCCTGACCCGGACCTTATGTGAAAACTAAGAAAATCTGAAAATGAAAAAAATCAGACCAATTTTTTTTTTTCACTTTTTTTGCCATAGATCATGCATTTCACATGTCTAGGCGTGAATTAAAAATAATTTGGACAATATCTGACATATTTTGAAATTTGTCAAAATCTGTCTTTTTCCTGACCCCGGACCTTATGTGAAAACTAAGAAAATCTGAAAAGTCGAAAAAAATCAGACCAATTTTTTTTCACTTTTTTGCCATAGATCATGCATTTCACATGTCTAGACGTGAATTAAAAAATAATTTGGACAATATCTGACATATTTTGAAATTTGTCAAAATCTGTCTTTTTTCCTGACCCGGACCTTATGTGAAAACTAAGAAAATCTGAAAAGTACGAAAAAAATCAGACCAATTTTTTTTTTTCACTTTTTTTGCCATAGATCATGCATTTCACATGTCTAGAAGTGAAATAAAAAATAATTTGGACAATATCTAACAGATTTTGAAATTTGTTAAAAAATCTGTCTTTTTTTCATCCCGGACCTTATGTGAAAACTAAGAAAATGTGAAAAGTCGAAAAAAAATCAGACCAATTTTTTTTTTTTCTTTTTTTTTGCCATAGATCATGCATTTCACATGTCTAGGCGTGAATTAAAAAATAATTTGGACAATATCTGACATATTTTGAAATTTGTCAAAATCTGTCTTTTTCCTGACCCCGGACCTTATGTGAAAACTAAGAAAATCTGAAAAGTCGAAAAAATCAGACCAATTTTTTTTTCACTTTTTTGCCATAGATCATGCATTTCACATGTCTAGACGTGAATTAAAAAATAATTTGGACAATATCTGACATATTTTGAAATTTGTCAAAATCTGTCTTTTTTCCTGACCCCGGACCTTATGTGAAAACTAAGAAAATCTGAAAAGTCTGAAAAAAATCAGACCAATTTTTTTTTCACTTTTTTGCCATAGATCATGCATTTCACATGTCTAGGCGTGAAATAAAAAATAATTTGGACAATATCTAACATATTTTGAAATTTGTTAAAAATCTTTTTCTCATCCCGGACCTTATGTGAAAACTAAGAAAATGTGAAAAGTAACGAAAAAAAATCAGACCATTTTTTTTCACTTTTTTTGCCATAGAT
Organism: Alosa alosa; assembly: GCF_017589495.1. Lineage (NCBI taxonomy): Eukaryota > Metazoa > Chordata > Actinopteri > Clupeiformes > Clupeidae > Alosa > Alosa alosa. The sequence goes on from NW_025962616.1 coordinate 10,155, forward strand.
CATGCATTTCACATGTCTAGACGTGAATTAAAAATAATTTGGACAATATCTGACATATTTTGAAATTTGTCAAAATCTGTCTTTTTTCCTGAGCCCGGACCTTATGTGAAAACTAAGAAAATCTGAAAAGTACGAAAAAAATCAGACCAATTTTTTTTCACTTTTTTGCCATAGATCATGCATTTCACATGTCTAGGCGTGAATTAAAAATAATTTGGACAATATCTGACATATTTTGAAATTTGTCAAAATCTGTCTTTTTTTCCTGACCCGGACCTTATGTGAAAACTAAGAAAATCTGAAAAGTCGAAAAAAATCAGACCAATTTTTTTCACTTTTTTTTGCCATAGATCATGCATTTCACATGTCTAGAAGTGAAATAAAAATAATTTGGACAATATCTAACAGATTTTGAAATTTGTTTAAAAATCTGTCTCTCATCCTGACCTTATGTGAAAACTAAGAAAATGTGAAAAGTCGAAAAAAAATCAGACCAATTTTTTTTTTCACTTTTTTTTCCATAGTTCATGCATTTCACATGTCTAGACGTGAATTAAAAAATAATTTGGACAATATCTGACATATTTTGAAATTTGTCAAAATCTGTCTTTTTTCCTGACCCCGGACCTTATGTGAAAACTAAGAAAATCTGAAAAGTCCGAAAAAAAATCAGACCAATTTTTTTTCACTTTTTTTTGCCATAGATCATGCATTTCACATGTCTAGGCGTGAATAAAAAAAATAATTTGGACAATATCTGACATATTTTGAAATTTGTCAAAATCTGTCTTTTTTCCTGACCCCGGACCTTATGTGAAAACTAAGAAAATCTGAAAAGTCCGAAAAAATCAGACCAATTTTTTTTTCACTTTTTTGCCATAGATCATGCATTTCACATGTCTAGGCGTGAATTAAAAATAATTTGGACAATATCTAACATATTTTGAAATTTGTCAAAATCTGTCTTTTCCTGACCCGGACCTTATGTGAAAACTAAGAAAATCTGAAAAGTCCGAAAAAAATCAGACCAATTTTTTTCACTTTTTTGCCATAGATCATGCATTTCACATGTCTAGGCGTGAATTAAAAAAATAATTTGGACAATATCTGACATATTTTGAAATTTGTCAAAAATCTGTCTTTTCCTGATCCGGACCTTATGTGAAAACTAAGAAAATCTGAAAAGTCGAAAAAAAAATCAGACCAATT
>NW_025962617.1:0-11334 GCF_017589495.1 Alosa alosa
GCTACAGGCCACAGGTAAAATTAACGGAGACCACGGAGGTCACGCCATGAAACAGGATTGAACCTGTGACGCTGGCAATAATGCTTCAAGTGCTTTGCACAGCGACGCCTAGTCCATTGTGCTACGGGGAGCTGTTTAATGCAGTGCTGGTGTTCTATCCATTATGACAGTCTCGCGGACGCTGGTCAGAAGCGTGTGTAGCCCAAAGGCCCTCCTTCTCGTAAAAACTGATTTTTATTTCTCTGGCTGTTGCAATTGATATCAGTGGTTAATATGAGTGCCCTCAGTAAACAGCGGAACAAACAGACAGCAAACAGTTAGAAACAGTCACGCAATTGGCTTCTTAAGAGATCGCGACGACGCGAAAGCACGCACGCGACGACGCGACGCGACGATCGACGGCGATCTGCGCATTGCACTGACTAGGCTACAGGCCACCGGTAAAATTAACGGGAGACCGCGGTGGTCACTTCATGAAGCAGGATTTGAACCTGCGACTCTGGCACAATGCTTTAAGTGCTTTGCACAGCAGCAAACAGTTAGAAACAGTCAGGCAATTTGCTTCTTAAGAGATCGCACGCACGCACGATCTGCGATCTGCGATTGCACTGACTAGGCTACAGGCCACCGGTAAAATTAACGGGAGACCGCGGAGGTCACGTCATGAAACAGGATTGGAACCTGTGACGCTGGCACAATGCTTCAAGTGCTTTGCACAGCGACGTCTAGTCCATTGTGCTACGGGAGCTGTTTAATGCAGTGCTGGTGTTCTATCCATTATGACAGTCTCGCGGACGCTGGTCAGAAGGTGTAGGCCAAAGGCCCTCCTTCTCGTAAAAACTGATTTTTATTTCTCTGGCTGTTGCAATTGATATCAGTGGTTAATATGAGTGCCCTCAGTAAACAGCGCAACAAACAGCGCATCAAACCCATTAGAAACAGTCAAGCAATTGGCTTCTTAAGAGATCGCAGCGTGTGTAGGCCAAAGGCCCTCCTTCTCGTAAAAAATGATTTTTATTTCTCTGGCTGTTGCAATTGATATCAGTGGTTAATATGAGTGCCCTCAGTAAACAGCGGAACAAACAGACAGCAAACAGTTAGAAACAGTCGCAATTGGCTTCTTAAGAGATCGCACGCACGCAGCATGCACGCACGCACGCACAATCTGCGATCCGCGATTGCACTGACTAGGCTACAGGCCACCGGTAAAATTAACGGGAGACCACGGAGGTCACGTCATGAAACAGGATTGGAACCTGTGACGCTGGCACAATGCTTCAAGTGCTTTGCACAGCTTACGCCTAGTCCATTGTGCTACGGGAGCGCTGTTTAATGCAGTGCTGGTGTTCTATCCATTATGACAGTCTCGTGACGCTGGCCGTAGCATGTGTAGCCCAAAGGCCCTCCTTCTCGTAAAAACTGATTTTTATTTCTCTGGCTGTTGCAATTGATATCAGTGGTTAATATGAGTGCCCTCAGTAAACAGCGGAACAAACAGACAGCAAACAGTTAGAAACAGTCACGCAATTGGCTTCTTAAGAGATCGCACGCACGCAGCACGCACGCACGCACGCACGCACGATCTGCGATCTGCGATTGCACTGACTAGGCTACAGGCCACCGGTAAAATTAACGGGAGACCGCGGTGGTCACTTCATGAAGCAGGATTTGAACCTGCGACTCTGGCACAATGCTTTAAGTGCTTTGCACAGCAGCAAACAGTTAGAAACAGTCAGGCAATTTGCTTCTTAAGAGATCGCGACGCGACGCGACGATCTGGCGATCTGCGATTGCACTGACTAGGCTACAGGCCACCGGTAAAATTAACGGGAGACCGCGGAGGTCACGTCATGAAACAGGATTGGAACCTGTGACGCTGGCACAATGCTTCAAGTGCTTTGCACAGCGACGTCTAGTCCATTGTGCTACGGGAGCGCTGTTTAATGCAGTGCTGGTGTTCTATCCATTATGACAGTCTCGCGGACGCTGGTCAGGCGTGTGTAGGCCAAAGGCCCTCCTTCTCGTAAAACTGATTTTTATTTCTCTGGCTGTTGCAATTGATATCAGTGGTTAATATGAGTGCCCTCAGTAAACAGCGGAACAAACAGCGATCAAACCCATTAGAAACAGTCAAGCAATTGGCTTCTTAAGAGATCGTGTCGTGTGTAGGCCAAAGGCCCTCCTTCTCGAAAAAATGATTTTTATTTCTCTGGCTGTTGCAATTGATATCAGTGGTTAATATGAGTGCCCTCAGTAAACAGCGAACAAACAGACAGCAAACAGTTAGAAACAGTCCGAAACGCCGCGAATTGGCTTCAGTTCCATGAAGCAAGAGATGCTTTGCACAGCAGCAAAACAGAGAAACAGTCAGGCAATTGCTTCTTAAGAGATCGCGACGCGACGCGACGATCTGGCGATCTGCGATTGCACTGACTAGGCTACAGGCCACCGGTAAAATTAACGGGAGACCACGGAGGTCACGTCATGAAACAGGATTGGAACCTGTGACGCTGGCACAATGCTTCAAGTGCTTTGCACAGCGACGTCTAGTCCATTGTGCTACGGAGCGCTTGTTTAATGCAGTGCTGGTGTTCTATCCATTATGACAGTCTCGCGGACGCTGGTCGAAGGTGTAGGCCAAAGGCCCTCCTTCTCGTAAAAACTGATTTTTATTTCTCTGGCTGTTGCAATTGATATCAGTGGTTAATATGAGTGCCCTCAGTAAACAGCGGAACAAACAGACATCAAACCCATTAGAAACAGTCAAGCAATTGGCTTCTTAAGAGATCGCGAGCGACGTGTAGGCCAAAGGCCCTCCTTCTCGCGAAAAAATGATTTTTATTTCTCTGGCTGTTGCAATTGATATCAGTGGTTAATATGAGTGCCCTCAGTAAACAGCAGGAACAAACAGACAGCAAACAGTTAGAAACAGTCGCAATTGGCTTTTAAGAGATCGCAGCAAACGCGACGCAGCATGCATTTTTTTTAACGACGACGACGCACAATCTGCGATCCGCGATTGCACTGACTAGGCTACAGGCCACCGGTAAAATTAACGGGAGACCACGGAGGTCACGTCATGAAACAGGATTGGAACCTGTGACGCTGGCACAATGCTTCAAGTGCTTTGCACAGCGACGTCTAGTCCATTGTGCTACGGGAGCGCTGTTTAATGCAGTGCTGGTGTTCTATCCATTATGACAGTCTCGTGACGCTGGCCGTAGCGTGTGTAGCCCAAAGGCCCTCCTTCTCGTAAAAACTGATTTTTATTTCTCTGGCTGTTGCAATTGATATCAGTGGTTAATATGAGTGCCCTCAGTAAACAGCGGAACAAACAGACAGCAAACAGTTAGAAACAGTCACGCAATTGGCTTCTTAAGAGATCGCACGCACGCAGCACGCGACGCGACGCGACGACGCGACGACGATCTGGCGATCTGCGACATTGCACTGACTAGGCTACAGGCCACCGGGTAAAATTAACGGAGACCGCGGTGGTCACTTCATGAAGCAGGATTTGAACCTGCGACTCTGGCACAATGCTTTAAGTGCTTTGCACAGCAGCAAACAGTTAGAAACAGTCAGGCAATTTGCTTTTAAGAGATCGCGACGACGACGATCTGGCGATCTGGCGATTGCACTGACTAGGCTACAGGCCACCGGGTAAAATTAACGGAGACCGCTGGAGGTCACGCCATGAAACAGGATTGGAACCTGTGACGCTGGCACAATGCTTCAAGTGCTTTGCACAGTTTACGCCTAGTCCATTGTGCTACGGAGCTTGTTTAATGCAGTGCTGGTGTTCTATCCATTATGACAGTCTCGCGGACGCTGGTCAGAAGCGTGTAGGCCAAAGGCCCTCCTTCTCGTGAAAACTGATTTTTATTTCTCTGGCTGTTGCAATTGATATCAGTGGTTAATATGAGTGCCCTCAGTAAACCACGGGACCAACCGACAGCGCAAACAGTTAGAACAAACAGCGCATCAAACCCATTAGAAACAGTCAAGCAATTGGCTTCTTAAGAGATCGCAGCGTGTGTAGGCCAAAGGCCCTCCTTCTCGTAAAAAATGATTTTTATTTCTCTGGCTGTTGCAATTGATATCAGTGGTTAATATGAGTGCCCTCAGTAAACAGCGGAACAAACAGACAGCAAACAGTTAGAAACAGTCGCAATTGGCTTCTTAAGAGATCGCACGCACGCAGCATGCACGACGACGCGACGCATCTGGCGATCCGCGATTGCACTGACTAGGCTACAGGCCACCGGTAAAATTAACGGGAGACCACGGAGGTCACGTCATGAAACAGGATTGGAACCTGTGACGCTGGCACAATGCTTCAAGTGCTTTGCACAGCGACGTCTAGTCCATTGTGCTACGGGAGCGCTGTTTAATGCAGTGCTGGTGTTCTATCCATTATGACAGTCTCGCGGACGCTGGTCAGAAGTGTGTAGCCCAAAGGCCCTCCTTCTCGTAAAAACTGATTTTTATTTCTCTGGCTGTTGCAATTGATATCAGTGGTTAATATGAGTGCCCTCAGTAAACAGCGGAACAAACAGACAGCAAACAGTTAGAAACAGTCACGCAATTGGCTTCTTAAGAGATCGCACGCACGCAGCACGCACGCACGCACGCACGCACGATCTGCGATCTGCGATTGCACTGACTAGGCTACAGGCCACCGGTAAAATTAACGGGAGACCGCGGTGGTCACTTCATGAAGCAGGATTTGAACCTGCGACTCTGGCACAATGCTTTAAGTGCTTTGCACAGCAGCAAACAGTTAGAAACAGTCAGGCAATTTGCTTTTAAGAGATCGCGACGCGACGCGACGATCTGGCGATCTGGCGACATTGCACTGACTAGGCTACAGGCCACCGGTAAAATTAACGGAGACCGCTGGAGGTCACGCCATGAAACAGGATTGGAACCTGTGACGCTGGCACAATGCTTCAAGTGCTTTGCACAGCGACGTCTAGTCCATTGTGCTACGGGAGCGCTGTTTAATGCAGTGCTGGTGTTCTATCCATTATGACAGTCTCGTGACGCTGGCCGTAGCGTGTGTAGGCCAAAGGCCCTCCTTCGTCGTAAAAAACTGATTTTTATTTCTCTGGCTGTTGCAATTGATATCAGTGGTTAATATGAGTGCCCTCAGTAAACAGCGCAACAAACAGCGCATCAAACCCATTAGAAACAGTCAAGCAATTGGCTTCTTAAGAGATCGCAGCGTGTGTAGGCCAAAGGCCCTCCTTCTCGTAAAAAATGATTTTTATTTCTCTGGCTGTTGCAATTGATATCAGTGGTTAATATGAGTGCCCTCAGTAAACAGCGGAACAAACAGACAGCAAACAGTTAGAAACAGTCGAATTGGCTTCTTAAGAGATCGCGACGACGACGCAGCATGCACGCACGCACGCACAATCTGCGATCCGCGATTGCACTGACTAGGCTACAGGCCACCGGTAAAATTAACGGGAGACCACGGAGGTCACGTCATGAAACAGGATTGGAACCTGTGACGCTGGCACAATGCTTCAAGTGCTTTGCACAGCTTTATCGCCTAGTCCATTGTGCTACGGAGAGCTGTTTAATGCAGTGCTGGTGTTCTATCCATTATGACAGTCTCGGACGCTGGTCAGAAGGCGGTGTAGCCCAAAGGCCCTCCTTCTCGTGAAAAACTGATTTTTATTTCTCTGGCTGTTGCAATTGATATCAGTGGTTAATATGAGTGCCCCTCAGTAAACAGCGGAACAAACAGACAGCAAACAGTTAGAAACAGTCACGCAATTGGCTTCTTAAGAGATCGCGACGACGACACGACGCGACGCGACGCGACGCGACGACGATCTGGGCGATCTGGCGATTGCACTGACTAGGCTACAGGCCACCGGGTAAAATTAACGGAGACCGCGGTGGTCACTTCATGAAGCAGGATTTGAACCTGCGACTCTGGCACAATGCTTTAAGTGCTTTGCACAGCAGCAAACAGTTAGAAACAGTCAGGCAATTTGCTTTTAAGAGATCGCGACGACGCGACGATCTGGCGCATCTGCGACATTGCACTGACTAGGCTACAGGCCACCGGTAAAATTAACGGAGACCGCTGGAGGTCACGCCATGAAACAGGATTGGAACCTGTGACGCTGGCAATAATGCTTCAAGTGCTTTGCACAGCGACGCCTAGTCCATTGTGCTACGGAGCGCTGTTTAATGCAGTGCTGGTGTTCTATCCATTATGACAGTCTCGCGGACGCTGGTCAGTGGCGTGTGTAGGCCAAAGGCCCTCCTTCTCGTGTAAAAACTGATTTTTATTTCTCTGGCTGTTGCAATTGATATCAGTGGTTAATATGAGTGCCCTCAGTAAACAGCGCAACAAACAGCGATCAAACCCATTAGAAACAGTCAAGCAATTGGCTTTTAAGAGATCGCGAGCGTGTGTAGGCCAAAGGCCCTCCTTCTCGAAAAAAAAAAAATGATTTTATTTCTCTGGCTGTTGCAATTGATATCAGTGGTTAATATGAGTGCCCTCAGTAAACAGCGGAACAAACAGACAGCAAACAGTTAGAAACAGTCGCGAATTGGCTTCTTAAGAGATCGCGACGACGCAGCATGCATGCACGACGCGACGCACAATCTGGCGATCCGCGATTGCACTGACTAGGCTACAGGCCACAGGTAAAATTAACGGGAGACCACGGAGGTCACGCCATGAAACAGGATTGGAACCTGTGACGCTGGCACAATGCTTCAAGTGCTTTGCACAGCCACGCCTAGTCCATTGTGCTACGGGGAGCTGTTTAATGCAGTGCTGGTGTTCTATCCATTATGACAGTCTCGCGGACGCTGGTCCTCAGCTTGTGTAGCCCAAAGGCCCTCCTTTCGTAAAAAAAAACTGATTTTTATTTCTCTGGCTGTTGCAATTGATATCAGTGGTTAATATGAGTGCCCTCAGTAAACAGCGGAACAAACAGACAGCAAACAGTTAGAAACAGTCACGCAATTGGCTTTTAAGAGATCGCGACGACGCAGCACGACGCGACGACGCGACGCGACGATCTGGCGCATCTGGCGATTGCACTGACTAGGCTACAGGCCACCGGTAAAATTAACGGGAGACCGCGGTGGTCACTTCATGAAGCAGGATTTGAACCTGCGACTCTGGCACAATGCTTTAAGTGCTTTGCACAGCAGCAAACAGTTAGAAACAGTCAGGCAATTTGCTTCTTAAGAGATCGCGACGACGACGATCTGCGATCTGCGATTGCACTGACTAGGCTACAGGCCACCGGGTAAAATTAACGGAGACCGCGGAGGTCACGCCATGAAACAGGATTGAACCTGTGACGCTGGCACAATGCTTCAAGTGCTTTGCACAGCGACGTCTAGTCCATTGTGCTACGGGAGCGCTGTTTAATGCAGTGCTGGTGTTCTATCCATTATGACAGTCTCGTGACGCTGGCCGTAGCGTGTGTAGGCCAAAGGCCCTCCTTCTCGTAAAAACTGATTTTTATTTCTCTGGCTGTTGCAATTGATATCAGTGGTTAATATGAGTGCCCTCAGTAAACAGCGCAACAAACAGCGCATCAAACCCATTAGAAACAGTCAAGCAATTGGCTTCTTAAGAGATCGCATGGCGCAGTGTAGGCCAAAGGCCCTCCTTCTCGTGAAAAAATGATTTTTATTTCTCTGGCTGTTGCAATTGATATCAGTGGTTAATATGAGTGCCCTCAGTAAACAGCGGAACAAACAGACAGCAAACAGTTAGAAACAGTCGCAATTGGCTTCTTAAGAGATCGCGACGACGAGCATGCACGCGACGCGACGCACAATCCCGCGATCCGCGATTGCACTGACTAGGCTACAGGCCACCGGTAAAATTAACGGAGACCACGGAGGTCACGCCATGAAACAGGATTGAACCTGTGACGCTGGCACAATGCTTCAAGTGCTTTGCACAGCGACGCCTAGTCCATTGTGCTACGGAGCTGTTTAATGCAGTGCTGGTGTTCTATCCATTATGACAGTCTCGTGACGCTGGCCGTAGCGTGTGTAGCCCAAAGGCCCTCCTTCTCGTAAAAACTGATTTTTATTTCTCTGGCTGTTGCAATTGATATCAGTGGTTAATATGAGTGCCCTCAGTAAACAGCGGAACAAACAGACAGCAAACAGTTAGAAACAGTCACGCAATTGGCTTTTAAGAGATCGCGACGCGACAGCACGACGCGACGCGACGCGACGACGATCTGGCGATCTGCGATTGCACTGACTAGGCTACAGGCCACCGGTAAAATTAACGGGAGACCGCGGTGGTCACTTCATGAAGCAGGATTTGAACCTGCGACTCTGGCACAATGCTTTAAGTGCTTTGCACAGCAGCAAACAGTTAGAAACAGTCAGGCAATTTGCTTTTAAGAGATCGACGCGACGCGACGAGGCGCATCTGCGATTGCACTGACTAGGCTACAGGCCACCGGTAAAATTAACGGAGACCGCTGAGGTCACGCCATGAAACAGGATTGGAACCTGTGACGCTGGCACAATGCTTCAAGTGCTTTGCACAGCCGACGCCTAGTCCATTGTGCTACGGAGCGCTTGTTTAATGCAGTGCTGGTGTTCTATCCATTATGACAGTCTCGCGGACGCTGGTCAGAAGGCAGGTAGGCCAAAGGCCCTCCTTCTCGTGAAAAACTGATTTTTATTTCTCTGGCTGTTGCAATTGATATCAGTGGTTAATATGAGTGCCCTCAGTAAACAGCGCAACAAACAGCGCATCAAACCCATTAGAAACAGTCAAGCAATTGGCTTCTTAAGAGATCGCGAGCGTGTGTAGGCCAAAGGCCCTCCTTCTCGTAAAAAATGATTTTTATTTCTCTGGCTGTTGCAATTGATATCAGTGGTTAATATGAGTGCCCTCAGTAAACAGCGGAACAAACAGACAGCAAACAGTTAGAAACAGTCGCAATTGGCTTCTTAAGAGATCGCACGCACGCAGCATGCACGCACGCACGGACAATCTGCGATCCGCGATTGCACTGACTAGGCTACAGGCCACCGGTAAAATTAACGGGAGACCACGGAGGTCACGTCATGAAACAGGATTGGAACCTGTGACGCTGGCACAATGCTTCAAGTGCTTTGCACAGCGACGTCTAGTCCATTGTGCTACGGGAGCGTTGTTTAATGCAGTGCTGGTGTTCTATCCATTATGACAGTCTCGTGACGCTGGCCGTAGCGTGTGTAGCCCAAAGGCCCTCCTTCTCGTAAAACTGATTTTTATTTCTCTGGCTGTTGCAATTGATATCAGTGGTTAATATGAGTGCCCTCAGTAAACAGCGGAACAAACAGACAGCAAACAGTTAGAAACAGTCACGCTAATTGGCTTCTTAAGAGATCGCGACGACGACGCAAGCACGACGCGACGCGACGCTTCCATCTGCGCGATCTGCGATTGCACTGACTAGGCTACAGGCCACCGGTAAAATTAACGGGAGACCGCGGTGGTCACTTCATGAAGCAGGATTTGAACCTGCGACTCTGGCACAATGCTTTAAGTGCTTTGCACAGCAGCAAACAGTTAGAAACAGTCAGGCAATTTGCTTCTTAAGAGATCGCGCGACGACGACGACGATTGGGCGATCTGCGATTGCACTGACTAGGCTACAGGCCACCGGTAAAATTAACGGAGACCGCTGGAGGTCACGCCATGAAACAGGATTGGAACCTGTGACGCTGGCACAATGCTTCAAGTGCTTTGCACAGCGACGTCTAGTCCATTGTGCTACGGGAGCGCTGTTTAATGCAGTGCTGGTGTTCTATCCATTATGACAGTCTCGTGACGCTGGCCGTAGCGTGTGTAGGCCAAAGGCCCTCCTTCTCGTAAAAACTGATTTTTATTTCTCTGGCTGTTGCAATTGATATCAGTGGTTAATATGAGTGCCCTCAGTAAACAGCGCAACAAACAGCGATCAAACCCATTAGAAACAGTCAAGCAATTGGCTTTTAAGAGATCGCAGCGTGTGTAGGCCAAAGGCCCTCCTTCTCGTAAAAAATGATTTTTATTTCTCTGGCTGTTGCAATTGATATCAGTGGTTAATATGAGTGCCCTCAGTAAACAGCGGAACAAACAGACAGCAAACAGTTAGAAACAGTCGCGAATTGGCTTCTTAAGAGATCGCGACGCGACGCAGCATGCACGCGACGACGCGACAATCTGGCGATCCGCGATTGCACTGACTAGGCTACAGGCCACGGTAAAATTAACGGGAGACCACGGAGGTCACGGCCATGAAACAGGATTGAACCTGTGACGCTGGCAACAATGCTTCAAGTGCTTTGCACAGCGACGCCTAGTCCATTGTGCTACGGGAGCTTGTTTAATGCAGTGCTGGTGTTCTATCCATTATGACAGTCGCGGACGCTGGTCAGAAGCTGGTGTAGCCCAAAGGCCCTCCTTCGTAAAAAACTGATTTTTATTTCTCTGGCTGTTGCAATTGATATCAGTGGTTAATATGAGTGCCCTCAGTAAACAGCGGAACAAACAGACAGCAAACAGTTAGAAACAGTCACGCAATTGGCTTTTAAGAGATCGCGACGACGCGAGCACGCGACGACGCGACGCGACGCGATATCGGGCGCATCTGCGACAGGAACTGATTCAGGCTACAGGCCACCGGGTAAAATTAACGGAGACCGCGGTGGTCACTTCATGAAGCAGGATTTGAACCTGCGACTCTGGCACAATGCTTTAAGTGCTTTGCACAGCAGCAAACAGTTAGAAACAGTCAGGCAATTTGCTTCTTAAGAGATCGCGACGCGACGACGATCGGCGCATCTGCGATTGCACTGACTAGGCTACAGGCCACCGTAAAATTAACGGAGACCGCGGAGGTCACGCCATGAAACAGGATTGGAACCTGTGACGCTGGCACAATGCTTCAAGTGCTTTGCACAGCGACGCCTAGTCCATTGTGCTACGGGAGCTGTTTAATGCAGTGCTGGTGTTCTATCCATTATGACAGTCTCGCGGACGCTGGTCCGTGGCGTGTAGGCCAAAGGCCCTCCTTCTCGTAGAAAACTGATTTTTATTTCTCTGGCTGTTGCAATTGATATCAGTGGTTAATATGAGTGCCCTCAGTAAACAGCGCAACAAACAGACATCAAACCCATTAGAAACAGTCAAGCAATTGGCTTCTTAAGAGATCGCGTGTGTAGGCCAAAGGCCCTCCTTCTCGTGAAAAAAATGATTTTTATTTCTCTGGCTGTTGCAATTGATATCAGTGGTTAATATGAGTGCCCTCAGTAAACAGCGGAACAAACAGACAGCAAACAGTTAGA
>NW_025962618.1:0-11330 GCF_017589495.1 Alosa alosa
ACCTCATGCTTGTGTTGAGCTTGATGTTTAAAGATCCACAGAGTAGTGTTCCAGATGGTAGATTGCTCAGGTTAACTCCAAAAGAGTGATGTTGCAGTCCAAGTTCATGAAAGAGAGCACAGTCTTGACAGCCAGGTGTGTAGCAAACAGTCCAGATAAGTGCTAGCATGCTAATCCATGTGGTCAGGCAGGTGGATAGGGTAGTCCTCTTACAGTGTTTGTTAAAATTTTAAAAGCCAATCTTTATTTCAAAACAATTTAAAACCAATTGGATTAACTAGTAAGGAATAAAAGCAGAATTACCGTGTTGCTCCTTGGAAAACTCCTGATCGCCGGATAACTAATCCTGCATCAGAGGAGAAAGTGCCTAGTGCTGGTGTGTTTGGTATTTCAGCTAGAAATGAGGGGGGGTTAGGAAGAGGAAGGGGTTTGTTTCTGGGAAGAAGGGTGTTGGTTGGATGTAGTGTGAGTCAATCTAAATGAGAGTATGTGGCTGTTGTGATTGGGGCATTTGAAATTGGTCTGCAAATGGAGGGAAGCTAAGGTGGTTGGGAATTGTAGTTCTAAGTGTAAAAGGTGAAGTTGAGGTAGAGTGTAAAGGCTCTACTTAAGAGGTCCTCAGGGGTGTAGTGGCTAAGAGGCCAGACTGGAAGGGAGAAGGGCACAGGTTCGAGGCCCGTCTGACCAACTGTGCAAATAGCACTTATAAATAGGTTTTAATAAATAAATAAAATAAATAAAAGTAGTAAGAAGGTGAAATAGGTTTAGAAGATAAAAGAGAGGACCTAAAAGTGAAATATAAAGTAAAAGGTGTTAGGGTATGTTTGACTAATATGGAGAGGGTAAAACAGAGTAAAGGGGAGATTCCCTGGCGTGGTGGTGGGGAACTTCGCTCCTGGACCCCAGAGTCGCTTGGGTTCGAGTCCCACCAGGGGAGGGGCACGGAGGAGTTTTTCTCAAAAGGAGCTAATCTTTCTAGTAGTAGAAAGTCTATACAGAGAATAAAAGGGTTTAAAATCAAAGAATAAAGGAGACTCAGTAGAGTAGGGGGAAAGCGTCTGCCCCTTGGCTGGAGGGTAGCAGGTTCAAATCCCAACAGAGTCACTCCAAATTTTTGTATTTTTTTGAGAAAGTAAAGAAAAATAAGAAAAGAAACAGAAATCAAATTGCAATAGCCAGTGCCCCCATGGGAGAGTGGTTAGGGCAGTGGGCTGGGAGTCTGGTGTGCTGGGTTCAAGACCCGGGTGTGGCCGGGCCAGAGGAGGACCAACCTGTCGGTGGGAGGAGAGCAGCCCCGGCTGGAGCTACGGTATGTAAAAGGTTGATATGGAGAAAAAGAAGAAAGTGTGGTGGATCCAATGGCACTGGCTGGGTTAGGTTAGGGGAACATGATATTTGGTGGAGTGGGTGACTGTGAGTGCACTGGCCGATTGGATCCAACCACACCAACAAGGAAGGGAATAGGGGTAGGAAAAAGGTCAACTGTCAAAATAAAAAAAAAAAAAAAAATAATAATATGTAGAAAAACCCTAGGTTAGGGAAGGGGTTAGGATGGGGGGTTAGGTTTAGGGATGGGGGTTAGGTTTAGGGATGGGGGTTAGGGGGGGGGATGGGGGTTAGGTTTAGGGATGGGGTTGGGGGTTAGGGTTTGGGGGATGGGGGTTAGGTTTAGGGGGGGGGGTTAGGTTTAGGGATGGGGGTTAGGTTTAGGGGTGGGGGTTAGGTTAAAGGGTGGGGGATGGGGGTTAGGTTAAGGGGGGGGGGACTGGGGGTTAGGGGTTGGGGGTTGGGGTTTGGGCCAAGCAGCTGGGTGGGGTTAAGACTAGGGACTGGGGCTAGGGTCAAGCAGCTGGGTAAGTTAAAACTAGGGACTGGGGCTAAAAAAAAAAAAAAGTGCATAGAAATGGGGCTGGGATTAAGGGATAGACTAAAACCAGTGTTATAAGTGCTAGAAATCAAAAGTGTAAAGTGCTAAAAATCAAAAGTGTAAAATTCATAAGAAACAACCTCTGAAAATAAACACGCTAAATTGTGTCAGGTGAAAAAAAATAATAAAAGGTAAAAGTCCTGGGTTAGTCTAGGGGGGAGTGGAAAAGATGGGGTGAACTGGGGTGGAGAACTTAGACTAAAAAGAGAGGGGGGGGGAAAAGTAATAACAAAGGGATAAATAACAAGGTATAAAATAAATAAGACAGGACCTGGGAGAAAAGGGGAAGGAAAGATGTAGCTTTATTGAGAAGCAGAAGGAAACAGAGGAGTGGATTAATTGAGACCAAGGGGGAAGAAAGTGTGAAGTTTATTTATCCAGCTCCGTTCTGCTCGTTGCCTCTGTGCTCGGGTCCAGCCGGGGGTTGCTCGAGACCACAAATGCCAAGGTGTGCAGTGCTGTGTTGCTGGAAATGTGTGACTATATGGGTGGTGCGTGAGTTCCTAGAAATGGTGTATAGATGCTGTTTGAGTCTGGTTTTGATTGAGTGACCTGTTTCTCCTATATACTGTAAGTGACATTTATTGCATGTGATGGCGTAGACAGCATTTGTGGTGTCTAGTGAGGGGTGTGTTAGGGGCAGAAAGGTGTGAGTGAAGGTTAGTGATGAAGTGTTGTGGTTTGAAGAAGGAGTCCTGTGGTGATGGCTTGAGTGGGGGCTTCCTGGAGAAAGCGTGATCTAATGAGGAGGTCTTGAAGTTTTTGTTTTTACGGAAGGCTGAGATGAGTCTGTGATGTTGGAAGTGAGTGTGGGAGGACTGAAAGTGGGTGAAGTGTTGTTTGAGAGTGTGGTGCAAATGTGTGGTGGGTTGTGAAAAGGTAGTGACTAGTGGAATGAAAGGTGTGGCAGTGGGGTTGGGGTCAGGAGTGGGGTTGGGGGGGGCCATTATGGTGGGAGGAGAATTAGTGTCAGAGCGAGTGGGAGCAAGAAGGGTCAGGGTGTCTGTTTTAATTTTCCTGAGAAATCTTTTTGAGTATCCACGGGGGCGGAGGGCTCTAAAGAGAATTTCTATCGCTTCCTGGAGGTCTGTGGGAAAAGTGCAGATGGTGGTGGAAACGAATGATTTGTGATTTAATGATGCCTCGGAAAGTGTGTTTGGGGTGGTAACTGGATTTATGCAAAAAAGTGCGTGCGTATCAGTGGTTTTGAAGAAAATTTTAGTACTGAGGGAACTATGTGTTGGAGTGGATGGTGTAAGAAAAAGTGTGGTGTCCAGGAAATTAACTGAGTGAGGGTCAATTGTGGATTTCAGTTTAATTGTAGTGTGGTGTGTGTTGAGTATGTTCATAAAGTCAGTGAATTGGTCTAGTGTGTGAGTCCAGGCGCCGATGATGTCATCCAGGAAGCGATAGAAAAAGAGGGGTTTCAGGGGACATTTGGCTAAGGCTTCTTGCTCCCACTCGCTCATAAAGATGTTGGCATATGCGGGGGCGAATCTCTGGCCCATGGCAGTTCCATGGATTTGTAAAACAGTTTGTCGTCGAATTCAAAGTCATTATGGGTTAAGCAGATTTCTAAAAGTTGAAGTAAAGTATTGTCTGGGCGTGTGGGATCTGGAAATTGAGTAAACTTGTGCTGTACTGCTTGAAGGCCTGAGATGGTGTCTATGTTTGTATAGAGACTGTCAACATCGATGGTGAACAGGTAAGTATGGTTGGGAACTGCCATGGGCGGATTTTATGTATGAAATCATATGTGTCTTGTATGTATGTGGGGTGTTTAGTGGAGAGGGATTGAGAAAATGATCTATGAAAAAAAAGAAATGTTATAGGTGGTGGAACTACAATCTGAAACTATAGGTCTACCCAGGAGGGACTGCTGAAGGGAATTGTCCATGAGTCAGGTGGCTTGTGGATTTTGGGCAGAAGATAAAAGGCGGGGTCTGGGTTGGTCTGGTCCGATCAGGAAATCAAATTGTTTTTGGTTATGGAATGATTGGTATATAGTGAGAGGACCAGATTGCGAACTTTTTCTTGTGCTTTGGGTTGAAGGGATTGAGTGATGGGTTTGTAATGGAGTGGGTTGGAAAGTTGCCTGTTGGCTTCTAGGAGGTATTGGTGAGTGTCTAGAATAACTATTTTGGAACCCTTGTCGGCTGGTTTAATGATGATGTTTGGGTTGTGGCAAAGTTGGAAAATTGCTCTTTTTTCTGCTGGGGAGATGTTGGGGTGGCTGGAGTCAAAAGGGCGGGAGAGATAGGTGGACAGGGAATGGAGATCTTGCCTAATAAAAAGTGCGTAGTCTCCCATCCACCTGGGAAGAGTCAGGTTCCCAGGTGGATGGGAGAGTGAAGGGGACGGGCTCACGGTGGGGTTTGTGTTTAAAATGATCATGTAATTTCAAGCGTCTATGATAACCATGGATGTCCCTTCGCAGTCCCTCCCGGTCCTGGCTGGTAGGTGTGGGAATAAAAGAAAGACCTTTTTCTAGAAGTGCAGTTTGTACAGGGGAGAGAATAAGGGACTTGGACAAGTTGAGGATGAGGGAGTCAGTGTGAGGTGAAGTGTGATTCAGGGTGTGTGAGGGTGTGTCCTGATTTAGGGTCTGTGAAACGTTAAATTTAGTTGTGAGCACCAGAAGTGGAGGATTTTGGAAGCTACCTCTGGGGTCCAGTGGATGTGATCAAGTGTGGTGGAAAATTGATCTGCTGGAAGTGGTTGGAGGTGGGGGAGGTGGGTGGTGATGTAGCGGTTAATCTCGGTGAGATTGTACTTGTAGTGTGGGTGAATAGAGGGGGAAAAGTTGATGACCGGGACATAAATGTTGGCGTTAGGGGGAAAACTTTGGTGGCCAACTTAAACATTTTGTTAAGTTGTTTGTTGGTGGTGGCCTTAGCATTGTGCTCTCTGTTGTTGGTACCCACCGACAGGACTAACAGCTCAACGGCTTCTTGTGGGGGCGTTTTTCTCAAGTAACCGGTTCATGTGGTTGGCTGTGGCACCTGGGTAGCTGTCTATCTGTATGTTGGGATATGGATGAGGGGAATACTGGGCCAGATTGGAATCGCCTATGAATAATATGGGTTTGTTAGGTCTGATGTGCCACTCCTGAAGTCTATTGTTGGACCATTTGTGATAGGTAGGAGAGAAGAGGGGGAGAGAGAGAAGTGGGACTGTAGGAGTCCGAAGAAGAGGAAGGGGCCTAGGGGACAGGGGTTGTGTAGAGTGTGGTGTAGGTGAGGGTTTGTGTAGAGGTAGGGGGGAGGGAGTAGGAGCCCCAGACAGTTCTACACCTGTGGAGGTGGAGGGCTCAGCATTGGGTTTTGTAAGCTGGTTAGCTTTTTTGTTTCCCTTGCTCATCATCACCCTTGATGGTTTGGACTGTCCTGGGTCTACCCCTCCCACTTGGGTGGAACCTGGTGGAGAGAGACATGGTGTTATATCCTGTGGAACCAAATGTGTTATGAGGTGGTTAGCCTGGGTGGTGTTAGTGGTGGCCGTGTTAGGGCGTTGGGTGATTGTGGGCTGACTGTTATGAGTGTGAGTGACAAGGGCTGTAACCTGTATGGTGGGTCTATTTCTGGGTGGTGTAAGGGTAGGGGAGACCGGGAGAGTGTCAATGGGAGAAGTGCCTATGGGTGTTGGAGTAGTGGGGGGATTTTTGGTGTGGTGTTGTGCGTTCTGAGTGGTGTGTGTGGTGTTGGGTGGGTGTTGATTGTCATCAGTATCTGAGAGTGTATCTGTCAGGTCAGGTGTGTTGATGGTAAAAGTGACCTGCTGTAAGTCAATGGAAGTGGAAAGTGAAGGGATGGATGGGGTGGTAAGTGTAAGTGTGGGATGTGGCATAACTCCCAAGTCCTGTTTAGGAGGGGGAGTAGGGGCCCTAGTGGGTGCAGGAAGAGGAGGGAATTCAGTGAGAAAAGAGGGGTCAGAAGAGTGAGTGGGTGTGGGGGGGTCCCTAGGAGTGGGGGTAGTAGTATGGGGGGGGGTGGTGTGTGTTGGTGTTGTGTGGGGGAAGACTGAGGGGTTGAGAAGCCGTTGAACTGTCTGTAAGGTAGTGGGTGACAGGCAGAGTATGGTACCTCTTTCTGGCCCAGCCACTGGCAATCTGAAATGCCAGTGTATTGAAAGGGGAAGGGGTGGAAGTCAGTAGTGTAAGTTGTGTGTTATAGTGTTCCAGAAGAATGTCCATGTTGTGTTGCATCCAGTCTGATGTGTTCTGGTTGAGTAGTGTGCGTGTATGTTGAGTGGGTAGTGCTGGTTTAATAAATTGTGTAAGTTTGGCTACTTGTCTGGTCATACCTGTGGGGAAGAGGCCTGTCTGGAGTGCATGTGAAATTATGTGTTGGTGGTGCGTGACTTGAATCAGTTTGAAGTAGTGTTTGGATTGTTGTCGGGTGAGGGGATCTGGAGGTTGTGTGAGAGGACGTGTGTAGGGTCTGTTGAATGAGGCCATGTTGTATGTGTAATGTAGTGAGTGAGTGGAAGTGAATGTATGGAGTTGTGTAGTGTAGGGAGAAAAAAAAGAAATAAAACCAAAAAACCAAAAGTAAAAAAATGGGGGGGGGGGCAAATATGTGGGGGGGAAAAAAGGAATGGGGGCAGCTGGCTAGAAAGGAGCAAAACGGTAAAAGCCAACCTTACAGAAATTAACCAACACTAAAAACAAACAACTGAGAAGATAAAAGCCCTTACCTGTAAGCATGAGACCTAGGTGTGCATACCTCATGCTTGTGTTGAGCTTGATGTTTAAAAGATCCACAGAGTAGTGTTCCAGATGGTAGATTGCTCAGGTTAACTCCAAAAGAGTGATGTTGCAGTCCAAGTTCATGAAAGAGAGCACAGTCTTGACAGCCAGGTGTGTAGCAAACAGTCCAGATAAGTGCTAGCATGCTAATCCATGTGGTCAGGCAGGTGGATAGGGTAGTCCTCTTACAGTGTTTGTTAAAATTTTAAAAGCCAATCTTTATTTCAAAACAATTTAAAACCAATTGGATTAACTAGTAAGGAATAAAAGCAGAATTACCGTGTTGCTCCTTGGAAAACTCCTGACGTTTCGGATAACTAATCCTGCATCAGAGGAGAAAGTGCCTAGTGCTGGTGTGTTTGGTATTTCAGCTAGAAATGAGGGGGGGGTTAGGAAGAGGAAGGGGTTTGTTTCTGGGAAGAAGGGTGTTGGTTGGATGTAGTGTGAGTCAATCTAAATGAGAGTATGTGGCTGTCTGTGATTGGGGCATTTGAAATTGGTCTGCAAATGGAGGGAAGCTAAGGTGGTTGGGAATTGTAGTTCTAAGTGTAAAAGGTGAAGTTGAGGTAGAGTGTAAAGGCTCTACTTAAGAGGTCCTCAGGGGTGTAGTGGCTAAGAGGCCAGACTGGAAGGGAGAAGGGCACAGGTTCGAGGCCCGTCTGACCAACTGTGCAAATAGCACTTATAAATAGGTTTTAATAAATAAATAAATAAAATAAATAAAAGTAGTAAGAAGGTGAAACAGGGTTAGAAGATAAAAGAGAGGACCTAAAAGTGAAATATAAAGTAAAAGGTGTTAGGGTATGTTTGACTAATATGGAGAGGGTAAAACAGAGTAAAGGGGAGATTCCCTGGCGTAGTGGTGGGGAACTCGCTCCTGGACCCCAGAGTCGCAGGTTCGAGTCCCACCAGGGAGGGGCACGGAGGAGTTTTTCTCAAAAGGAGCTAATCTTTCTAGTAGTAGAAAGTCTATACAGAGAATAAAAGGGTTTAAAATCAAAGAATAAAGGAGACTCAGTAGAGTAGGGGGAAAGCGTCTGCCCCTTGGCTGGAGGGTAGCAGGTTCAAATCCCAACAGAGTCACTCCAAATTTTTGTATTTTTTGAGAAAGTAAAAAAAAAAAAAGAAAAGAAACAGAAATCAAATTGCAATAGCCAGTGCCCCATGGGAGAGTGGTTAGGGCAGTGGGCTGGGAGTCTGGTGTGCTGGGTTCAAGACCGGGTGTGGCGGGCCAGAGGAGGACCAACCTGTCGGTGGGAGGAGAGCAGCCCGGCTGGAGCTCACGGTATGTAAAAGGTTGATATGGAGAAAAAAAAGAAAGTGTGGTGGATCCAATGGCACTGGCTGGGTTAGGTTAGGGAACATGATATTTGGTGGAGTGGGTGACTGTGAGTGCACTGGCCGATTGGATCCAACCACACCAACAAGGAAGGGAATAGGGGTAGGAAAAAGGTCAACTGTCAAAAAAAAAAAAAAAAAATAATAATATGTAAATAACCCTAGGTTAGGGATAAATTTATGGGGGGGAGGGATGGGGGGGGGGTTAGGTTAAGGGGGTGGGGGGGTGGAGGTTAGGGTTTTAGGGATGGGGGTTAGGTTAAGGGGTGGGGGTTGGAGGTTAGGTTTAGGGATGGGGGTTAGGTTTAGGGGGTTGGGGGTTAGGTTTAGGGGTTGGGGGTTAGGTTTAGGGGTGGGGGGGTTAGGGGGTGGGGGGGTTAGGTTAGGTTGGGGGATGGGGGGGTTAGGGGTTGGGGGCTGGGGGGGTTGGGGACTGGGGGGGGTTAGGTTTAGGGGTTGGGGTTTGGGGCCAAGCAGCTGGGTGGGGTTAAAACTAGGGACTGGGGCTAAAAAAGAAAAAAAAGTGCATAGAAATGGGGCTGGGACTAAAACCAGACTAAAACCAGTGTTATAAGTGCTAGAAATCAAGAGTGCTGTAAGTGCTAAAAATCAAAAGTGTAAAATTCATAAGAAACAACCTCTGAAAATAAACACGCTAAATTGTGTCAGGTGAAAAAAAATAATAAAAGGTAAAAGTCCTGGGTTAGTCTAGGGGGGAGTGGAAAAGATGGGGTGAACTGGGGTGGAGAACTTAGACTAAAAAAGAAAGTAATAAGAAAATAATAACAAAGGGATAAATAACAAGGTATAAAATAAATAAGACAGGACCTGGGAGAAAAGGGGAAGGAAAGATGTAGCTTTATTGAGAAGCAGAAGGAAACAGAGGAGTGGATTAATTGAGACCAAGGGGGAAGAAAGTGTGAAGTTTATTTATCCAGCTCCGTTCTGCTCGTTGCCTCTGTGCTCGGGTCCAGCCGGGGTTGCTCTCGAGACCACAAATGCCAAGGTGTGCAGTGCTGTGTTGCTGGAAATGTGTGACTATATGGGTGGTGCGTGAGTTCCTAGAAATGGTGTATAGATGCTGTTTGAGTCTGGTTTTGATTGAGTGACCTGTTTCTCCTATATACTGTAAGTGACATTTATTGCATGTGATGACGTAGACAGCATTTGTGGTGTCTAGTGAGAGGGGTGTGTTAGGGGCAGAAAGGTGTGAGTGAAGGTTAGTGATGAAGTGTTGTGGTTTGAAGAAGGAGTCCTGTGGTGATGGCTTGAGTGGGGGCTTCCTAGAGAAACGTGATCTAATGAGGAGGTCTTGAAGGTTTTTGTTTTTACGGAAGGCTGAGATGAGTCTGTGATGTTGGAAGTGAGTGTGGGAGGACTGAAAGTGGGTGAAGTGTTGTTTGAGAGTGTGGTGCAAATGTGTGGTGGGTTGTGAAAAGGTAGTGACTAGTGGAATGAAAGGTGTGGCAGTGGGGTTGGGGTCAGGAGTGGGGTTGGGGGGGGCCATTATGGTGGGAGGAGAATTAGTGTCAGAGCGAGTGGGAGCAAGAAGGGTCAGGGTGTCTGTTTTAATTTTCCTGAGAAATCTTTTTGAGTATCCACGGGGGCGGAGGGCTCTAAAGAGAATTTCTATCGCTTCCTGGAGGTCTGTGGGAAAAGTGCAGATCTGGTGGAAACGAATGATTTGTGATTTAATGATGCCTCGGAAAGTGTGTTTGGGGTGGTAACTGGATTTATGCAAAAGTGCGTGCGTATCAGTGGGTTTGAAGAAAATTTTAGTACTGAGGGAACTATGTGTTGGAGTGGATGGTGTAAGAAAAAGTGTGGTGTCCAGGAAATTAACTGAGTGAGGGTCAATTGTGGATTTCAGTTTAATTGTAGTGTGGTGTGTGTTGAGTATGTTCATAAAGTCAGTGAATTGGTCTAGTGTGTGAGTCCAGGCGCCCGATGATGTCATCCAGGAAGCGATAGAAAAAAGAGGGGTTTCAGGGGACATTTGGCTAAGGCTTCTTGCTCCCACTAAGCTCATAAAGATGTTGGCATATGCGGGGGCGAATCTCTGGCCCATGGCAGTTCCATGGATTTGTAAAAACAGTTTGTCGTCGAATTCAAAGTCATTATGGGTTAAGCAGATTTCTAAAAGTTGAAGTAAAGTATTGTCTGGGCGTGTGGGATCTGGAAATTGAGTAAACTTGTGCTGTACTGCTTGAAGGCCTGAGATGGTGTCTATGTTTGTATAGAGACTGTCAACATCGATGGTGAACAGGTAAGTATGGTTGGGAACTGCCATGGGCCGGATTTTATGTATGAAATCATATGTGTCTTGTATGTATGTGGGGTGTTTAGTGGAGAGGGGATTGAGAAAAAAAAAAAAAAAAAAAGAAATGTTATAGGTGGTGGAACTACAATCTGAAACTATAGGTCTACCAGGAGGGACTGCGAAGGGAATTGTCCATGAGTCAGGTGGCTTGTGGATTTTGGGCAGAAGATAAAAGGCGCGGGGTCTGGGTTGGTCTGGTCCGATCAGGAAATCAAATTGTTTTTTGGTTATGGAATGATTGGTATATAGTGAGAGGACCAGATTGCGAACTTTTTCTTGTGCTTTGGGTTGAAGGGATTGAGTGATGGGTTTGTAATGGAGTGGGTTGGAAAGTTGCCTGTTGGCTTCTAGGAGGTATTGGTGAGTGTCTAGAATAACTATTTTGGAACCCTTGTCGGCTGGTTTAATGATGATGTTTGGGTTGTGGCAAAGTTGGAAAATTGCTCTTTTTTCTGCTGGGGAGATGTTGGGGTGGCTGGAGTCAAAAGGGCAGGGGAGAGATAGGTGGACAGGGAATGGAGATCTTGCCTAATAAAAGTAGACGTAGTCTCCCATCCACCTGGGAAGAGTCAGGTTCCCAGGTGGAGGGGAGAGTGAAGGGGACGGGCTCACGGTGGGGTTTGTGTTTAAAATGATCATGTAATTTCAAGCGTCTATGATAACCATGGATGTCCCTTCGCAGTCCCTCCCGGTCCTGGCTGGTAGGTGTGGGAATAAAAGAAAGACCTTTTTCTAGAAGTGCAGTTTGTACAGGGGAGAGAATAAGGGACTTGGACAAGTTGAGGATGAGGGAGTCAGTGTGAGGTGAAGTGTGATTCAGGGTGTGTGAGGGTGTGTCCTGATTTAGGGTCTGTGAAACGTTAAATTTAGTTGTGAGCACCAGAAGTGGAGGGATTTTGGAAGCTACCTCTGGGGTCCAGTGGATGTGATCAAGTGTGGTGGAAAAATTGATCTGCTGGAAGTGGTTGGAGGTGGGGGAGGTGGGTGGTGATGTAGCG
>NW_025962619.1:0-11318 GCF_017589495.1 Alosa alosa
GTTGTTCCTTTCCCAATGACTTATCTGTGGTTTTGTCCATAACCTAATCAAGCAAAACACACAGCTTAGCGTATGCATGCCTCAATGTTACGCCAGTCCCGTACACTTCCGGGAAGCGCGTAATACGCGCTGACGTCATATTATCCAACCATTGCCACGGGGAGGCGCTAGGCTCGCTCTCTACCGACGGTTCTTCTGACGGCCCTGACCCCACCTGACTTCTGTTGTAACTAAGTTGCATTTGTCACATCAACTTACAGTGAGCGAGTGATATAATGTTATGCATTCTGAATTTAATTTCGATCTTCTCATGACGAAAGGTTAGCGGATAAATACAAGCTAGTCTAAGCATTTTAAACTTTCACACAGTTTCATTTATCTAATTTATTTCATTTATAAGCACTAGCACTTGCAGCGAACGGAGAAAACAGTTAGATTTTCACACCAAAAGACTCACCACCAGGAAGTTTGGTTTACACACGGCTGGTTGAACAGACGTTGGTGCCTACAGCGAACGGATTAAGCGAAAAAGGTATGCACGAACTCTTCCAGGAATTCATGTTTAATTGTCATAAGTTAGATTTGTTATCTCCGTTTTAAGACTGGACGTAGCCTACGCTAAACTATCCCTCAAGTTTTTTTTAAGTTTGACATAGTAGCCTAGTCCAAATTTGACTGACACACACACACACAATTGAACCACCGAGTAATTTGTATAAGTGAAGTGAACAGTTGATGCGAAATCAAATGTTTTGTGTCTGTGGTTCAGACACACTGACATTATGCCTCGGTGCGCAAGACTATTCCTTTCATTTGTGTTGAGCGCAAGGGGAATGTCGGTGTCACATGATTCCGGGGTAGCTCAAATCAACAAGAACGCTTAGCACTTCTTAAAGAAAATAAATTATTTCGGTTACTTTTTAATAAATGAAATCCGAGATAAACCGATGCCCCTTGCTTTTTTAGATGAATGCTGAAGTTGCAACTTCGATTGATTTCTACATTGGACTGTCTTTGGCGGTCAGTTCGTGTCTCTTCATTGGAGGAAGTTTTATTTTGAAGAAGAAGGGGCTCTTACGTTTGGCAAGCAAAGGGTCTATGAGAGCAGGTATGTTTTTCTATTTTCTGCTAGATAGTTAATCAATTTATGAAAGGCTGACTGATTCAACCCAGGACACAGTTGATGCCTCTCAATTCTTGTTTAGGTCAGGGGGGATATGCTTACCTGAAGGAGTGGTTATGGTGGGCTGGACTTATATCAAGTAAGTTGGAGATGCCTGAACGTCATTACACCAGAGAACTCAAATAGCCTATCCCAGTGACTAAGCCAGTTGTTGCTGCTTTTATCTTGCACTGTCTTACACAATGATCATTTCATTTGTCTTGAACATTGTGGTCTTTGTTTTCACATAGTCATGGGAAAGTCATTGTGGGTTCCAATCTAACACAAACACTCATACAGAATCAGATTCATTCAAATTGTTGTTCATAGGCTACCAAGTTTCCTGTTAGCTTGGAATAAAACATTTAGTATTTATATTTACATTCCAAAAAAAGTTGGATAGATAGTTAGTTAGAGAAAGTTGGATAAAACACATTTTTACTAGGCTCTGTTTGGCAGTGGGAGTAGGAGAAGCTGCCAATTTCGCTGCATATGCCTTTGCCCCAGCTATGTTAGTGACACCTCTTGGAGCACTGAGCGTATTGGTGAGGTATGTATGATTTTACACAAAAATGTTAAGAAGAACTAAAGAAAATTCAGTTAAAATGTCTCATCTTCTGCATTTTCTGTTTGCCACAGCGCTGTGTTGTCCTCTTACTTCCTGGATGAGCGGCTGAATGTTCATGGGAAGATCGGCTGCCTGCTTTGCATTCTGGGCTCCACAGTGATGGTAATTCATGCACCCCAAGAGGAGGAGGTGGACTCATTAAGTGCCATGGCTGAGAAGCTCAAAGACCTAGGTACACAAGCCTATATTGCTACTCATGCTTTGTACCACATGTATGCATATGGCGGTATAAGAACATGGTTCAGAATTATAGTTTATAAGTGTTGGACCTTTTCCCAATCTTTGCTCTTCTCTTTTTGTTTGGACAGGGTTCATTGTGTTTGCTGTGTGTATTGTGGCAAGCTGCCTGGTGCTTATCTTCTTTGTGGCTCCACGATACGGCCAGAAGAACGTCCTCGTCTACATTCTCATTTGCTCCGTCATTGGCTCTCTGTCTGTGTCTTGCGTCAAGGGCCTTGGAATCGGGATTAAAGAGCTGTTTGCAGGCACTGCCGTGCTGAAGGAGCCTCTGTTTTGGGCTTTACTCGTATGCCTGGTTGTTTGCATCAGCATCCAGATCAGCTACTTGAACAAAGCCCTGGACATCTACAACACGTCTCTGGTAACACCGATCTACTATGTGTTCTTCACCACGTCCGTCATGGCCTGTTCGGCCATCTTGTTTAAGGAGTGGCTGCGCATGACTGTGGATGGAGCCTTGGGCACCATCAGTGGCTTCCTCACCATCATCCTGGGCATCTTTCTCCTTCACGCCTTTAAAGACGTCACCTTCACCTGGGACTCGTTACCTCTGTGCCTCCGTCAGGTTCCCCAGAGCTCCCCGTGGGCTCAGCCCTACAGCCCACTGCGGAATCACGACTTCCCCAAGGACAGAAAGTCGCTTCTCCGGGACACTGCCAACGATGTTGGTGCACCTCCGGAGGTCACAGAAAGGAGAAACAATGGCACGCTCACAATCTAACACAAAAGACAGACACCAAAAACATTTACATATTCCCAGCAGCAAGTGACAGAAACTGCTGTTGGGTACATTATAAACACTGGAATAACTGCCCTCAGCATCACTTTTGTCTTACTGAACATCACAGTACATTGCTGAATGCAATGTTCATATCATGCCTTGCCACATGTTCTTTCTCTGTTTTGACTGCATCTTTTTTACATTAACTTATGTGTACTTATTTCCACCAGAGTTCATAATGATTGTGTATCACCTAACTGCAATCTTGTCTCAAGGGTAATGAAAACATACAATGAATGTGACCTCAAAGTTGATTAACTTATTTATTTGACCAAGCCTTGAACTAGTATTCTGTTGTATATATGTATTTAGTGTAGAAAATATTCTTCAAATTAAATCCAATCATATTTTATTGCTCCCTCTATTGTAACTATTAACAAAATGTTTGTGTTGCAATTAATGTAATAAAAATGGTACAAGACAACCAAGTTGAATGGTGACCTTATTGGTAGTGACAGAATATTTACCGAGGTCTTACTAGCTTCTTCTGATGGTTTAATGTCTTCATCAGAGGACTTATGACCTATGTTTTTAAATCACAAAAATAACATTACAATGACAACTTGTTGTTTCCTTTATTATTGCCAATATACAATTACGTGACTCATCTGACAAGACATATTCCATCATTCCCATTCCAACAATGAAACAAATCCAAATGTCCTTTATGCGAGCTGTGACATTCGATGGATTAGAGGACGTTGACGTAAATGGTTCGCAGTAGTCCTCATTCTTCAAGACCACAAGCTATTACCAGATAGTACGAAACCATATGTGAGGCAATACCTCCAATCGAAATTATTCCAGAAATGGCATCTTCCTCTGTTTGACTCGTGAGAGGTCAAACTTCACAAATCCTCCCCATGAAATGCTGCTCCCCTCATAGGTAACAGTGGTTTGGAAACGCAATGCAAAGAGCAAGAGGCACTTTCTCTTTGAAATGTCATATTTTGTTTTGCCTTACAGGGTTCACCTCACAGTAGACACGCAAGCTTGAAGTGACCCAAGACCAACCTGGCCGGACGCAGATATGTTCCGTTAGTCCATTCTGCGTTTATGTCGCTAGTCGGACATGGTCTCTGTGAAGGAACCTTTACTCCTCTGGGTTTGCTCGAGTCTGTTGAGGATAAACTGGCTCGTGTCAATGAAGCGTTCAACACAGTTTACAAAGCAGACCTCCGTCCTTGAGTCTAGCTTGGGGCCCGGTTTATCCATACATTTCTCCTAGAATAGCAAGACAACAGACATAACGGTGTTACTGGTGTTCACGTACATAATGTCAACGAGGGTTTATTTGAGTGAGGGGGCAGGCCAAACTAACTGTTAGCATAAGCTAGCCTTTTAGCCTAAAACACGCGTTTGAACGATGCAGTCAAAAGAAATAACATGAAATAACCATCTTTATTTGTTGTCAATGTCCAAAGCTTGTATAGTAGTAGAGCAAAGTATAGCATTATGGGTTATTAACATGGGTAGCCTAAGCTAGCGTTAGCTTAGTACTAACGTTAGCCAACCAGACACAACCCACTGCACTGCACTTACCCAACACACTTCGGTCATTTGATGAACCAGCTGCTGAAACCTCTGCTTTTGTGACTCGATTTCGATGAAATGTTGCAGCTGGGGATCTGCGGTTACTCCCTGACTGTCCATTACTACTTTCCAAAAACACTGGCTTCGACACAAACGTCTAGATCAGTAAATACAATAATTATTTGCGAATAGAGCTGCCCAGACTCTGACCTTCACGTGTCTTGATAGGCTGCTTACATCACAGGAAACGGAAAATACTTTCTCCAATCACATTGCATATTGCTCTCTAGAAAGAAACAATTGGACGATGGAGTTTACATGACTGTGGGTTGTTGTAGCTGATGGCATTTTTATAAGAAATGTATTTAAATATAAAATATCAAAATAAACTACAAAATACACCATGTATCAAAATGAAATACTGCATTTTTGTATTTTGAAAGTACTAAAATACTGTTTATAGGGAGCATGTATCACTTTGCAAACCTTCCATATTTGTCTATTCTGTCTATCCCTTCATCAGTAGGCCTACATTAACTCTGTGGACAGTGTTTGAGAGCAAAAGCTTTTCTCTGCCTATGAGACATACCATAACCTGCAGACAGTCAACAGATGCTGATCTGCCTGTTACATATCAAATCCTATCAGAGATGCACTCAAAAAGTCAGGCAACCACATTACTGGTTCCATGTGTTCCAATTGGATGATTAAAGTGATCAAGAAACTTGAAGTTGGTATGAGAGGGACTGTATTGTGTGTGAGCAACCTACAAGTTACTTGATTTTTTGTGTTTGTGTTTTGTGTTTATGTCGATGTTGATCCAACTTGACCATTCATGTCAATGTTGATCCAAATTGACCGCTTTGCTATGTTGCCCACTCAAAATTTCTACCAGCCCACCCAAATGTAGTAGGCTAGAACCGGCCCTGACAGAGATACAAACTGGAATAAGCTTAGAAGCTTATTGTAAGTGTTAAATGATAAAATAAAGGTTGGTTTGATTAAAGGGAGATATATAAGAATGACTAAAAAGAAGAATTCCATTGTAATTCAAGAGTAGGCCTATCCCCAGTTTATTTACTTGTTGATATAATTGAACATGCCAGGAAGTCTTCTGCTTTAAATAATGAAATAGAAATAAAACTACTACAGCATTAATTACTTTTATTAAAATCTCAGGATTCATGTACAATTAAAATCACAACCCCTGCCATGTGACAGTAATGATATAATAGCCTAATAGTATAATACATTTATATCACCAGTGATACAGTCTCACAATTAATGACAATATAATCAAAAATATATTGGTGATAAACCCAGAGGCATAATAAAGTTATTCACAGTATTTTTGGTTTCCAGATGGACAGAGGGTGAATGTTTGACTGTATGCCTTGCTCAGTTCTTCACAGACAGTAGAAGCAGTCCTACTCTCTCTGAGTCTGTGAAGCTGGCCTCATCCTCATAGTGTCCATCTGAGAGATTCCCCCAGTGCCACTTCTTCAGTCAGGGCATGGAGACCGGAACAGCCATTCATCCAGTCCTCTGCCATGTACGGTCTCCTACTGCATCTCATACAGCAGGTCTTGGACATTTGACACTAGCTCTAGGAAGGATGGTCGCTCTTCTGCTTTCTGTGGATAGATCACAAATCAAATGGATGGATCAAATGTTTTACTTACAGTTCTGGAAAAAATGAAGAGACCACTGCACATTTTTCTAATGTCATCCTACGGTTGCTGAGTGACATTCAAATGAGTTGACGGTGATATTCAAATTTGCAGCGGTCTCTTAATTTTGAACAGACCGTCAACTCATTCGAATGTCACTCAGCAACTCAGTAGGATGACATAAAAAATGTGCAGTGGTCTCTTAATTTTTTTCAGAGCTGTACATACATGAATGAAAGACAATGCTCATGCATAAGGACAGGTGTTTGGTGATCCACATCTTCCAAAGTAGGTGAATTGACATGGCACTTATAACTTTAACTTGAGGCTCTAATTTGATGTGTGAACAATTTTGACTTCATGGCTCCAGTTTGAGAATTATGTGCTATGGGTTTGAGTTATGGTGACTTGAGTTTATTATATTCAATGTCAACGCTATCTAAATATATAGTGTCTCATCAGTAGGCCTACACTGACTCTGTGGACAGTGTTTGAGAGCAAAAGCTTTTATCTGCCTACGAGACATGCCATAACCTGCAGACAGTCAACAGATCAACTATGCTGATCTGCCTGTTATATATCAGAGCCTATCAGAGATGCACTCAAAAAGTCACAACTGAACTTGTCTAGCTGGTGGAGACAATTCTCGTCAATGCATGCCCAAATTGAGCACAGGCAACCACATAACTGGTTCCATGTATTCCGATTGGATGATTAAAGTGATCAAGAAACTTGAAGTTGGTATGAGAGGGACTGTATTGTGTGTGAGCAACCTACAAGTTACTTGATTTTTTGTGTTCGTGTTTTGGGTTTATGTCGATGTTGATCCAACTTGACCATTCATGTCAATGTTGATCCAAATTGACCGCTTTGCTATGTTGCCCACTCAAAATTTCTACCAGCCCACCCAAATGTAGTAGGCTAGAACCGGCCCTGACAGAGATACAAACTGGAATAAGCTTAGAAGCTTATTGTAAGTGTTAAATGATAAAATAAAGGTTGGTTTGATTAAAGGGAGATATATAAGAATGACTAAAAAGAAGAATTCCATTGTAATTCAAGAGTAGGCCTATCCCCAGTTTATTTACTTGTTGATATAATTGAACATGCCAGGAAGTCTTCTGCTTTAAATAATGAAATAGAAATAAAACTACTACAGCATTAATTACTTTTTATTAAAATCTCAGGATTCATGTACAATTAAAATCACAACCCCTGCCATGTGACAGTAATGATATAATAGCCTAATAGTATAATACATTTATATCACCAGTGATACAGTCTCACAATTAATGACAATATAATCAAAAATATATTGGTGATAAACCCAGAGGCATAATAAAGTTATTCACAGTATTTTTGGTTTCCAGATGGACAGAGGGTGAATGTTTGACTGTATGCCTTGCTCAGTTCTTCACAGACAGTAGAAGCAGTCCTACTCTCTCTGAGTCTGTGAAGCTGGCCTCATCCTCATAGTGTCCATCTGAGAGATTCCCTCAGTGCCACTTCTTCAGTCAGGGCATGGAGACCGGAACAGCCAGTCATCCAGTCCTCTGCCATGGACGGTCTCCTACTGCATCTCATACAGCAGGTCTTGGACATTTGACACTAGCTCTAGGAAGGATGGTCGCTCTTCTGCTTTCTGTGGATAGATCACAAATCAAATGGATGGATCACATGTTTTACTTACAGTTCTGGAAAAAATGAAGAGACCACTGCACATTTTTCTAATGTCATCCTACGGTTGCTGAGTGACATTCAAATGAGTTGACGGTGATATTCAAATTTGCAGCGGTCTCTTAATTTTGAACAGACCGTCAACTCATTCGAATGTCACTCAGCAACTCAGTAGGATGACATAAAAAATGTGCAGTGGTCTCTTAATTTTTTTTAGAGCTGTACATACATGAATGAAAGACAAATGCTCATGCATAAGGACAGGTGTTTGGTGATCCACATCTTCCAAAGTAGGTGAATTGACATGGCACTTATAACTTTAACTTGAGGCTCTAATTTGATGTGTGAACAATTTTGACTTCATGGCTCCAGTTTGAGAATTATGTGCTATGGGTTTGAGTTATGGTGACTTGAGTTTATTATATTCAATGTCAACGCTATCTAAATATATAGTGTCTCATCAGTAGGCCTACACTGACTCTGTGGACAGTGTTTGAGAGCAAAAGCTTTTATCTGCCTACGAGACATGCCATAACCTGCAGACAGTCAACAGATCAACTATGCTGATCTGCCTGTTATATATCAGAGCCTATCAGAGATGCACTCAAAAAGTCACAACTGAACTTGTCTAGCTGGTGGAGACAATTCTCGTCAATGCGTGCCCAAATTGAGCACAGGCAACCACATAACTGGTTCCATGTATTCCGATTGGATGATTAACGTTATCAAGAAACTTGAAGTTGGTATGAGAGGGACTGTATTGTGTGTGAGCAACGCTATCTAAATATATAGTGCAGACAGTAAAAAATGTAGGAATTTGTGTAGAGTTTTGCTGCAAAAGTTCAAATCATTTTAATTGTGTGAAAACAGGACTATAGTGCTTACAGTTTTGGAGAATGTATATGTCTTTTGGCAAATGGCGATATGGTTTTGACTTTTTAGCCCATAAGCCTGGTAGTAGTATAGCAATAGGGAAAAAAGAAAACAAAACTGTAACTATACCTCTCTCCAGCAATTTCCCATGATTGAGTAGACTCTCTCGTTGGCCAGTTGGGGGCGATACAGGCGCAGACCAGTCGACACCTTGTCCACTATTTCTGAGTTACTCAACCGCTCGTATGGCATTTTTCCCAAAGTGTATATCTCCCACATTAGGACACCTATTGAAAACAACACATTATATCATATTGCAGTTAATAGCGTACATCTTCATGATGTGAGATGATTATGGCAATGAGATATTACTATAGTGACTGACCATATGCCCAGATATCAGACTTGCTACTGAATTTGCAGTACAGCAGAACTTCAGGAGGAGACCAACGGACAGGGAACTTTGTTCCTGCAGAGCTAGTGTACTCATCATCTAGCACGTACCTGAAAGCAGAAACAGATCATTGTATTCACTTATCAGTTCATGGTGTCAGACACATGTATAAATATCATTGTTGATATTTGATTTTGATATTGTTGTTGTGTTGTTGTTATTAATTCTATTGTTATAATGCTTATAGGCTTTTTGACTTTATTTGAAACTATTATTTTTAACAAATAATGTAGTGTTTATAAAGTCTAGGTCACTTTGGTCAAAATGCCATAAACATATACAGAAATATGAACATGTTTTATTCTGTATAGGCGTTCCCTGGGTGTCAAAACCATGTAGTGTTGTTCACAACTTCTGTATCAACTGACAGAAAGAGAAGACAGATCTGATCTGCAAAAATATATTTTTATCGGAGGTTCCTTGTGGTGAATGCGGTCATTTCAAATACCGTTAGCATTGTAAAGAAAAACTTGTAACCTTAGGCAGAACCTATAGCACAAACATAGTGCAGTACCTTGACAGACCAAAGTCAGTCACTTTGATGGTTCCATTGGCAGCTACCAAACAGTTCCTTGCAGCCTGAAAAAAAATTTAATTAAGTGATTGTGTGCTATAGATTAATAGATATTAGTCTTGGTGGCACTTGCAAAACCTGTTACACTTACAAGATCTCTGTGGATGAACTGTTGAGACTCAAGGTAGGCCATCCCTTCAGTCACGTCTTTGCACATCTCTAAGAGGTGAATAGAGGTTGGATTTTTCAGGCAATCCCGAAGATAAGTCAGCAGACATCCGTTTGAGAGGAATTCCGTGACGATGTAAATAGGCCTTTGTTTTGTACAAACCCCGTAGAGCTGAACCAGGTTTTGGTGACGGAGCTTCCTGGTTTTGGGGAATGAAAATGCAAGGCTCAACTTTTGCATGGTCATGGTGTAAGTAATCTAAAAGTTTGGAAGTCGTACTGAAACAAATCTATTTTGTGTTGTAACGTGTACTCACATCATGACTTTGGCCTCATCAATGAAGTCAAGCTCAGACATTGATCCCTCTTTGATCATTTTAATGGCTACATCGTGCTGGCCTTGCCACTTTCCGTACTTGACCACGCCAAACTGCCCACAGCCAAGTTCTTTTATGAAGGTGAGGTGAGTAGGGTCAATCTCCCAAACACCTGAACAAAATGACAAACAACAGCAGGTATGAATGTAGAATACCCAAACTTCATCTTAGCAGAGTCAAACTATTTAGACTTGCTATCTCAAATTCTGGTGAATATTCATTTTCATGCCATTGTGGTAATACTCACCATAACCAAGACCAGAAGGGGACGGGGCACTGTCTGCTCTGTTGGATATAATATGCTTCAGCCTACTTACTAAACCTGCAATGGAGAGTAGACACATTAAGGTTTTTAGTTCAAATAGTATGACGTGTAGAATAACGCACACGTGGATGTTTGTCTTACCTGCAGAGTTGTGCTGATGGTAGTTGATGAGGTCTGGGATTGAGCTGAAATTGTGCAACTGTGCCAAGTAGAATTGGCCTTGGGCAGTGGTACAAATATTGTAGTGTTTACAGATGCCTACAGTCTCCCTGGTAGAAAGCCAAGACATTTTTGCCAATTCATTTGGTTAGGCAAGAAAAGTGCACAAGATATGTGAATTAAACCAATTCAGAAGGGTAGTTATAACAGTGTTGTAGGTTTTAATGCATCTAATCCCACCTTTGCACAGGAGACTTTATAGCCTTTCCTCCTTTCTGCTGTTATTTTCACTTTTGCTTGTTTAATTGCATGTTCTGCTTTTTTAGCTGTGCTAGGTTCATTTACCGTTACTCTCGGCCAGCGCCCCAGAAACTCACCCTCCAACTTTTGAGAACACAGTCACCGTGTACTTCCCAGATTTGCTTGAGTCTCGAACTAAGAATCCACCATCTTTGTTCTGTAAAGCACAAAAACAGTGCATAGCATGTACATAGTAACATCTGTGGTGTAAATATGCTTGCGAAAATAAGTTACCAGCACATTTATTTTCTGTTTTATATATTATATAATATATAAAATAATATTTTACATATTCACAGAATAGACATGAGTGCAACTTTTATCATGTTGATTACTGACCTCTGTCTTCAGTAATTGCTCTGCCTGGCTTCTATTCATATTCTTGCAGTACCAGCTGTGCAGATATAGACACACATTGTGTTAGCATATGACTACTGTGGGTAGGTCTAGGTGATCATATCCTGAGATAAATTGAGAGGTATTTTTTTTACTCTGTGATTTCCTGTTTCTTCAGTCG
>NW_025962620.1:0-36592 GCF_017589495.1 Alosa alosa
CTCAGAACCGGACGTCAAAGGCGGCAAATACATCCTTCTTGAGAAGAGTGGCTTAAGTGCATTGTGTTTGCTCAACTTTCAAAAGCACAAGTCCAACTCCTCAAAGTTGGCGCCAGCGCCCGATTCAAACAACGCTCTTAGTTTGCCATAGCCACCTTCGCTTGGGACTGTCGTCATCCTGTTAAGCCCGCCTTAAGACTCTCTCTAACAAAATAGAGTGCTGTGATTGGATGGCGTCCACTCGCCAACCAATCCCTATGGTTTGATACTGGCATTACAGGCTGAGCAAATTAATTCGCCACCTCTAGGGTGCGTCTAGATTTCTAGGCTAGCAATCAGTGTTTGGAACGTAGCCTGTATGGCGTCTACAAATATTTACTGGCCTTCGACATTAATGGTTAATTAGCAGCAACATGGACAAGGTTTTTTGAAAGAAATGCTCAGAGTCGGATCCATTTTGAATCTGAGCCCTCAACATAATCCCTCTTCCCTCGTGTGGTCATTCAGTGAAGGAGGTAGGACCTCCTGTAAGACTAGAAAGACTAAAATGACAATTAGGCCTACCTCATGTTAGGATTCATCTTCAGGGGTGGGTATAATCGTTACAAGTAGCCCTAGCGACATATGAGTAAAAAGTATTTTTTTTTTTTTGATGAACAGCAACTTTCCATATTCCTTTTTCAAACTGTATTTCTCCCTTCAAGTAGGCTACATTTGAATTGCCTTCATTTCACAGTACAAAATTTATTATCGGGAGGAGAAAGTATCTCCAAGGGAGAAAAGCATACACCCCTCCCTTGTTGCTGCTTGGCGTGGGAGGGAAGAAAAAACATGGCTTCAGAGCATCGTTACGTTTGCCCCACGATTATGAAAGGAATAACTGGCTGCATGTACGGAATAGATGTTCTATACTGTACAAAGAGCTGTGGACCAGGAGCTGTGTGTCTGTGCATCGTCCCAGGCCTAAATCTCTCACTGAGAGTCACCTCCCTGTGTGTGTGTGTGTGTGTGTGTGTGTGTGCATGAGTTGTAGTATTCTACATGCGTTATGCATTTGTTGGTCTTCAGAGACAGTGTGTTGTATTCTAATGATGATCTACATGAAACTTTTTAAAAGTTTGGGGTGCCTCGAGATTTATCTTTCCATTAGGGGTGCCACTGACTGAAAAAGGTTGAAACACTGGGTAGAGGATGCAGTATTCATTACCACTGAAACTTATTATTTTTTTTTAACAATTTTTGTTTCTCTAAGAGTTAGTCGATGACATGTTTCATCCCTCTTGTCTTGCAGCAGCAGACCGACGTCCATGACAAAGTGGAAACCGTTTAGCAAACACCTACAAAGAGGGCAGCCATCTCCATCACCATCACCACTCTGACCGATGTCCTGGCCTTCTACATCGGCCTGATGACCCCATTATGCTCCGTCCAGTCTTTCTGCCTGTACACTAGCGCCGCCATCCTCTTCTGCTACATCTATAGCATCACATTTTTTGGGGCCTTCCTGGTGTTGAATGGACGAGACTAATGGAGAACAGCAACAAGCACTGGCTGACCTGTAAGGAGGTGCCGGAGGAGGGCCTAGTGGGACAGTCGAAATGGTACCAACCCAGAGCGGTAGAAAAACAGAGTGGCGACACTCCCATAGACTTCCATAGGAAACAATGGCGGCGCTTTTTCAGGGCTACTTCGGCGTTATGCAGAGCTCAAAAGTTCCTAACTTTGACAATTAGCTTTACAATTAGCTAAACAACTTTGCTTTAGCCCCATTCACTTCCATTGCTTTCTGCCTGATGTTGTCAGTGGTAGAGTAAGGTACGACGTTTTTCAATTGGCATATGCATTTCCTATACCAACTGCACTAGTAGATACTGGTATTGTTCTTTGAGGTTTTTGTGCTGCTTGTTTAACTGATATTTATTGCTTAAATGTTGATTGAAATTTTAAAGCCAAAAGTTAGCCTGCAAACCTTGATGTGGAGAGAGGCTAGCTTAAAGATAATGTTCCTACAGTACGTCAATAATGAATTTCAGGTTTCATTTGGTTAGCCTATTGTAGTAGGGCAATTTAGATGATAGGTTGGTTGTCAACAGGTTTTTATTATGTTTATAATGCTACATTTTTCAAACCTGATTGCGTTAGCTTACTAGCTTACGTTAGCTAGCAGTCAGCTGATTCACATACAGTGTTAACGTTAGACATGCTATGAGGGGGAACACGAACTTTATCTTGATAAAATACATTTCATACAGCATGGTAACTCTATATTCAGATGTGCTAGTTATCAATGGGTTTGTGATTAACGCTCTTCAGGTGAAAAATTGATGAAATGAATGTGATTATTGTCTTTAAACCTGATATAGATTAAGCTTGCTAGATGGCGAGTTTTATGGCGTTATGAACTGAACCGTGGGCTAAACATGACATGAAGTAGGCTAACGTCGACTCGTGAACGAGGGATTTCAGTTATGAATTTCAGGGGAAGCAGTAGGAGCAAAACCCTAGACTATTATAGGTTATTATTTGTTGTTACTGGCGTGGGCTCTTGTGTCCCTTTGCCAGCCCAGTCCTGTGCCACTATCACTGTTCCAAAGCGGGACAGTGGCACAAGCAGTATGGCGAAAGTGTGGCTGAGCCTGGCGTGGTCGTGGGACAGTATAGCGTCTGTATACAGTGGGCATCGCTTTCAAATGACCACTTCATTCGGCGCGATACGCGGCGTGGCGCTCGCGTGGAAGCTTTAGTACCACTTTCAGCCACTGTGCGCCGGCTCTACCACTGTACAGCCAGCTCTGCCTCGCGGTATCTTCTGAAAAGCAGGATCTACCATTAAACATAATTGTTGCGTGAGTAATCCCAGCCCTCTGAATTCAATAACAAAATAAATCATGCATAATTAAACATTACCCGATTTAGGCTACTTGGGTATGGCTTAAGGCTTGACTACACGGTGGTAACGAAAAAATCGAAATCGAAATTTGCTGTCTACATTATTGTCAGTGTTGGGGTTAACGCCCGAATCACGCCAAATCAAAACAGTGGTGTGATAATTGAGCCAGTAGAGAAATAACTGTTCAGAATTAATCTGTAGCCTTGGGTAGGCTTCTGCAGAAAACAATGTTGTTGCCGATTTAATACTATCTGGCGGCGTTTTTTAACGGAGGCTACTTAAATAGGAGGCTTAGACAACTATGACCCACGCTTTGGTTTCGTTAAATTAATTTGCCCTACTTCTTGACTGCAATGTAGTCAATTGACTGCTTGACATGTCATTTTATTTTTCTGTACAATAAACAAATACATCTGCTTTATGCAGCAGAATTACATTCATATTTGGAACTTACATAGTCCACGCATCGTTCCACCACGTTAGTGTTTCCCAAAACCATAGTAGTAGCGAACGTCGCGAACCACTATCGAAGTTGTGTAGTTACAACTACACCTCTCGACATGTGGTAGAATGCTAGAAGCATAGTTCCAGGGATCTTCATGTCAAAGACGTCACTGACGCCAGTTATTTTTGCAAATTAATCATTATAAATATATTTAGGTTTCTAATTGATATTTACACTTCTAACCACCATACATCCATATTTTAAAATGCCCAAGGCAGAAAATACATAAATTAAAAGTCAATTTGCAGCCATGTGCACGTAAGTAAAAGTCCACACTTGCAGATAATAATAAGGTGGTGCGACTTTTGGCCGAGTCAGCTGAGAATATGTAGCCTTTGATTTTCATGGAGGGGTCCCTTGTTAGTTTACGCAAAACCAAGCCAAGAAGGCTGAAGGCTGATTCTGATTTTTGATAATTTGATCTGCACAAAAGATAAACTTAGGTAAACAACGATGTCAATATTGTTGTCAACGTCTTAACCCAGATTGAACTCTTGGACGGGGACTGGTAATTGCTATGCAACGGTGGCTGTCATCGGGCCGGCCTTAACGCAATGCTTCACAGAAGTATGTGCAGGTGCCCGTTCACGTGCTACTAAACGTCATTAACCACCTTAGTCCAGACTACTGAAGTTTGGAAACTATCATGGTCCAAACTTACAGTACTATGTGGGCACGACAGTTTTGGGAAACAGTCGTAACTTACATGTTGGTTAGTTGAACGATGCATCCTGTTAGTAAAAAGCTAAACTCCGTAGTTGTACGGGAAACGCCCCCCAGATCAGCTTGTAGGCCATTAGCAATCTGTTTATTTTATGAAGCCTACACAGTATATCACCTTGTATATCACTTTCAATAGACAGATGCAATAGCCATTGGTCAAGTATTGAGTATAAAGCAATTAAGATAGTACCTATACAAAAGTACTTCATACTATCATAAAAAATTCGTTAAAACGAATAGCATTTTGCAACTTGACAAAACACTGGATTAAATATCATAGGCACATGAGAAAACTTGTACATCCATTGGGGAGATCACATGCCAGTTGCCTCTCCCCTTCAGTATGACTTGTTCGGCTGTGAGCTTGTTTAAGCCAAAAAAAAAAACTATTGCAGATATCAATGCGTCTTTGTTCATGGGTTTGGCCTCACAGCAGAGGCTTAGACAACTATGACCCACGTTTTGGTTTCATAATTTGCACTACTTATTGACTGCAATGTAGTCAATTGACTGCTTGACAGGTTATTTTTATTTATCTGTACAATACACAAATACATCTCCTTTATGCCATAGAATGATGCACTTAGATAGCCTATAGAGGCGTGCACATTTTGGAGAACGCATACACAAGAATCTGGTAGGCTATTTGTGGCTGGTTACCAGCAAACAATGTTTAATGCATTAACTCAAGACGTCAAACATTTTCTAAACAATACAAACAGAAAGGATGCAGCAGGCAGCAAATGTAGAAGAGTCATTTCAGTGGAAGAACAAATGCTGAATGAAGCCCAAATTTATGAAGGCATATCTGGCAAGTTGTTATTTTTTGAAGACGTAAATGGTTGGGCTATAGGCCTGGTTGCAAAGAAGGAGACATAGAAGTGAGCATGCCACACTATCCACAGCTGTGGTAGCGGGGGTAGGAGGATTACTGTTAGGCAGGATTTATATAAAATTCTTCAACAGAAGGCCTGCCTCGAATGCAGGCTTGTGGTTTGCGCAGCCTACAGTAAGTAGGTCTAGTGAGTTAGGAGTCCTCTAGACTTCTTTTCAGTTATCTCAGAGGTGGAAAGTTGCGTTCGTTGGGGGCAGGGCCGGGGTTTACAATTCATAGACCCTTGGGAACAAATGTCTGATGGCCCCCCCTGCCCCCCAGCCAACGTGAATCGGGCGGTCAGTTAATAGGCCTATCGTGAAGATTTGTATTGCCATTTAAGGCACGAGCGCATCTGTGAGGCCAAGCCTCACCCAGTAGCCCGTTTGTTTACAACTAACATTTCATTTAATTAAACTGCTTATAATAAATATAAACTGCTAACTGAATATCAGTGTCAGGTGAATTAGGAAATGCCTTATGGCTGAAAGCTGCTTGGGATCCCCCCTGTCAAGCAATAACCATACAAAAAGTTAAAAACAGATGACATGATGCGCATCATATAGTATAAATAATAAATAATTATATAAATAATATAGCCTAGATATTCCAATATATTCTAATACATGTGTTTATTTTAGAGGGGATATTCAACGCCATTTTTGAGCAATTTTGACAGCCCTAGTCCACTGTAGGCTCCAATCGCCTATTAACACCTTCCACTAACACCGTGAGTGGGGTCGCTATAATGTGTGTGAAAATGGCACCATTGAGTAGTCTATGCGAAATAGCCTTAAAATCGTTCAAGTTTGTGTGCCTTCTGGTTTCTCCACCTACTGGTTTCCTTTGCGTACGCGCTGCAGCAGTTGTCGGACATTCACAAACAAGTTGTTTTAGGCGTTTGAAGTCGCCATATACGCCATGAGCCGGCTACATTACAGCCACTTTCGGACAAAAAAGACATGTAAAAATATATGTTTTGAAAACTAGCATTAAACTGGATTCGATCCCCGCGAAAAGCAAACACACGCTGCGACTCCATCCTGATTCCCTACTCTTTGAGCCAACTAATATGTTACGCTTGAATCAATTAGCCATTGTAGGCTACCATTAATTAATAATGTAGGCAACACCCAGGTAACATGTTGTCCAGGCTATCTGAAACAAGGGTTGCCTCTCATCTACAACAACTGGTTACGTTGGCTGACAGTCGCCAGTGCACTGTGCACAGTAGGCCTATGCTACTCTTGTGGTTGATCAACTAAAAAATAAAAGATATATTTGGTGTGTATTTGAAGTATTTGGTGATGACGTTATTGTAGGCCTAGTAGACCTAAATTTGAGAAATTAAATGGTAATGAGAAACGATCTACATAGCGACCAGACCGCCGATGTCTTCAAGGGTTGAATGAAGGGAGTTTGCAAAAAATTAGTGTATTTTTCAAGTCAATAAACATTCTTAATTTTCGAAATGTCTTTGTCAGGGAACATCTGACTTTTTCAAAACCATAGGCCTGGTAGTAAGCTCAGACAAGGAGTTATAAGATAAAGGCAATACCATTTGTGTCACCTAATGCAGTTCAGTGAATTAGCAAGATACCATCAGAAGGGCAACAATCATAAAGCATTGCAGTGGCCGCTCTCTCTCCCCTGGGCGAAAAAGCTGTTCTGCGCTTTGTAGGCTAGGATTTGCGGAGTTCTTCTATCTGCTTACTTTTCAGAGTTGGCGACCTCCTAGGCTATGTTATAGACGCTCTATGAGGTACCAGTGTTTAGCTGTGTCACAAAACAATAAGCTTTGTCAGACTACTTTTAAAATGATATTCAGGGCTATATACATTTTAAACATTCGGGCTGAAGACCCCGACAAAGCCTTTGGCGTTAATTCTTCAGGTGGGAAGTGTCAGGAATTTTCATATGAGACGCCTCATTGGTGGTTTGTATATGAAGTAGGGAATTGACAGCAACATATCCAATCACATGAGAGATGCTGAATTTAACATAAAGTGCGATGTTTTGATTTTAAATGGAATGTAATTTAGCGGGACTGTGTTGTCACACGGGTGCTCGATGTTTGTGGGTGCCGAGACGGAGCATCCACGGTATCGGGCGCCTATGATAAAAGCGTGATCTCAAGGGTTGCATCCATTACAAACAAACATGCAATGTGAACGCCTGGGATTGGGAAGGAGCACTAAATGCTCTACTGAATAAGCACGAAGTCAAACCTTTAAATGAAAAAAAAAACACTCTTTAATAATCAAAAAAAATAAACCGCTAATGAAGTAAACTTGTGACCATCAAAAATAGTTTATCGCCTGTAACCCCGTGATAACAGGACATTAACAGGAAGGCATTTGGCTGAAACGGAGGTTAATATGCTCTATATTTTGTCCAAATGATGTCTGTCTATCATCGTTGCACCGGAGAGAAACCAGAATGTTTTAATTTGTCCCATGCTTTCTTTTACTGCAAAAACGGGATTCACTCGCCAGTTAACCAAATATTTCTTTAATAGGGCAGGGCAGGCATATTTCTGGCTATTAAATTATTTCTAAAAACCAGTCTGCTAAAGTTTGTAGTGAAGTCTGTGTAGGGTTTTCCAGGCTCCATTTCTTTTTGAGACACCCTGCTCACTTGAGCCATCTACCGGTTGTTTGGGTTGTTGCGTCACACTGGGAAAATACAAATTAAAGTCAGCGGTGATACGGTGGATCCTGACGGACCCTTGATGAGTGAAGCTGGCCAAGTCGAAGCACTGCCCACTGTAATACCCCACATTAGAGTTTTGGCTCCAACTGATGGGTTTCAGTTCATTTAGTTTTCAGTAATTTTACATTTTCGTGTTGGTGTTCTTGGTGTAATAATTTTGATTGCTTTATCTGCCAAGTAATTTGTCAAATACATAGCGAAGTTTGCATGGAAGAGACTGACGTGACGAGGGCATTGCCTTTCATTCTTTGTAAGTAGGACAAATGTCTTTTTTTGGATAAAGACAAGAAGGGTGTGCGATATATGACTGGAATGGTCAGATAAGATCATTTTTAGGTTTGAGGTCCACACGATGGGGGCCCTTACACAAACGGAGTTGTGTTGATCCAGCATCTTCCACACCTCCCATAACACTCCCGACTCCAGCCAAATGTTGCATCCTCCTTACCATGTCCCTCTTATAGGTGTACAGAGTCGGAGGGCTACCCATCCCTTCCACATTGTGTCTTTTTTGTAGTTCACACACAAGTGTTGTTCAACACTTGAAACTGAAATCTTTTATTTTTGGAAACCTAAATGAGTGTCAGACCTCCCTTTTTATGTTGCAGTGTCACCATACCTTCCTCCCCAGTCTTTTTGCATTTGTTCCTGTTCTTGTTTTAAATACACATTGAAAACTTAATAAAAATTCTATTGAAAACATGTATCAGTCATCCTTTTCATAGTCTCACCAGCCGGCTGAAATATAAGTTATAAGTATTTTATTGAAATAGTTGTTTGCTTATTGAGTTACAAGTGTGTTATTGAAACAGTGGGTGTCTTATCTTGCAGTATTAATCAACATTTTCAAATTTAAGTTGTTATTGATTCTTATTTAGCCTATGTGTTTTGACATGTTTATGGCTTAGTCTTAAAATATTTACCAAGGCTGTGTGGTGGCCACCTTTATGCTATTTCTCTAAAAGAACTGAACAGATTTAATGCATTGATCAAACTTTTAGGCTATTAGGCTACTGAATGCTGAAAAGGACACTGGATCTAATGTCCACACACAAAAAGGATACAAAATGCATAGCCTACGTTTTGACAATGTAAGCAAAGTATAGCGTTGATACAGGCAAATGTAGGAATGTCCAGCAAGGAAACAAGCGTTCAATGTTAGAACTACCAAAAGAAACATATTTTTAGATCGATGTTGCAAACTACTCATGTGTATATAATTATGACCGCCCGCTAGCAAAAGCTAGGTCATATAGGGATTGTCAAAGTTTTGGGGTTTTTTTTTTTCCCAGTCATCTACTTTCTGAATTTTTTGGTCAACGATACCGGGACACGAACCA
Source organism: Alosa alosa (assembly GCF_017589495.1). NCBI lineage: Eukaryota > Metazoa > Chordata > Actinopteri > Clupeiformes > Clupeidae > Alosa > Alosa alosa. The sequence continues at coordinate 9,045 of NW_025962620.1, forward strand.
CCAGGGCACATGAAATTTGGTGGGTATGTAGCCCCACTAGACTTTTCTGGGAAAACTTTTGTTTAGATCCCGGGGCCCCTCCCCCGTGCTGGGCCCCGAACCAAAAAAAAAAGCAGTTTTTCCTAAATAACTTCCTGAACCGTGGCACTGAGGATGAAGAATTTTTTATGGTATGTTGGTCTCAAGGGCCCACATCAATCACAACCCCATAATCACTCATTTGTGATTTGCACCCCTCGGTAAAAATGAAAATGCAATATTATTCTGCTTTAATCGCCCCTATCTTCAGTTAAGATGTTTAGAACTGCACCAAATTTTATGTGTATGATTGACCTGGCATTCTCTGGGGGTATGCCAAGTTTCGTAGAATTTCATCCATGGGGAACTAAAAAATTAGGTTATGTGTACATTTAGTGACTGTACATTCATTGGCCTGTAGATGGCGGTGCACACATATACATGCACACACACATAGGCACCACATACTATCGGTATTAGAACGGCGGTACATAATTACAAATTCAGTAGGATTAAAAAAGCCAAAATAAATATTCATCATCATCATCATGGCTGCATTTCCAGTATTGGCGATAAGTAGTCATTTGTCCACTAGATGGCGTCGTTGCAGTGAGGCGTAATTTTGTTGGTTAAAAGTGGGTTGGAAAAACAATGGGCGCTTCATACAAGGAGTGTAGTTTACGCAGAAGAACGTCTAATAAGGATAGGATGATGTTCACATGAAATGTAATTTCCATTTCTTCTTGAACCCGAAATAAATCTGAGGATGTTTATCGGACATGCTTGGTTTTTACTGCAGGTACGTTAATCTTATAATATCAATAAGGTAGGCCTAATGTTACCGTTAGCATTGGTTGAGTGATGGTGGCCAATTTGATTGATTGCATTTGTAGAAAACTATAAATGCGGTTATACCAAGCAAATTGATAGCAGCACTGTAATTGTATCTTTAGACTGTCATTTGTTGCACGTGCTACAAAAATCATTCTGTGCAATGGAAGATTTACCAACGTTACACCGGTCTGATACAGTTTTGCCTATACATGTGTGAGACTGAGACGCCTGTTTATTTTGTTTTAAGTGCATGCAGGGTGTGAGAGGGGAATCGATGTGCTTTGATTCCAGCTTGGTAGTTGTAGTCTGTGAAATTAAAAAGCACGTGTGTGTGAAGTATCCGACACCTTCATTTCATTATGGCGGCTTTAGCAACACACCTTAAGCTACTGTGTAGTGGGTCCCATTTAGAAGTGGCTACTTCATTCGCGCTTTCCTTGACTCATAGAGTTGCGTGAATTTTATTACAACTTTTTTCGCCACGATATGGCAGTTTAAGTCGCTTGATACTGTAAGGCGTAAGCCATTGGTTTCCAAAGGAGATTTTATTTGTGTTGCCAGCATAGCCTATTGACAATTTATGTTGTAAATAGGCCTACCTTATAAGCCTACCTGTAGCTTAGGGAAGCTAACAGCTTTCTATTAGGATCTAGTTTGTTAGTTACAGTTTTGTCTTAACTCCCTGATGCATTTTTGCATTTAGAATAGCCAGAGTGTGGATATCTCAATCGGAAAATTAAACAATATCGGGTGCCTATGGACTAGGCTGGGTGAACCCAGCCTGATCTGCCCGCTATTTATTTTTTGATTTCTTAAAAGATTGAGCTTGGTCTAGTGAAAGCCAGACTAGCCCTGGACCTCAGTTACACAATGCAAGGGAACATGAATCAGCCTATATTTGCACGAACAATAACGGACAACAGCTCTTCAACTTTGGCCCGTTAAAATGTGTATGAACAGTCTAGCGACGCATTTCATCAAGGCCCATTTGGACATGTCAGTTATTTGCACCACTGGTTAGATGTAAAACAGCATTTCGTTTCAGACTACTGTTACTTAATTTGTGCATTGACAATAAAGTATTACATGAACTAAAGATGACTAAAATCTTATGTAGAAGAAGAAACATTCACAAAAAAATCCATCCATCCAAAAATGACCTTTGTTTTTGATAGTTGTTGAAAACGGCATGGAACTGACAGAGATGTTTTTGTTTATAAATAAATATTATGCTGATACCTTTTGCTTTTCCCAAATACAATGTACCCTACAGGTGTAAGTTTTCTTTCATCAATCCAGTTGCAATGGATGAACTGTGATGAACTGCCCTACCTGTGATTGTTTAGAGATTTTGAAGGTTTTGTAACAATGCTACATCTTCTTTGGCTATTCTACAATCTATTCACCTTTTCAGCACCAGTAGGCTACTTTCTGTGCAGCCGCACAAACACACTCAGGCATGCCAAACAAGCATACACAAAAGTTTCAAGAGTGGGGGATGGAGTAAAATATGGAGACAAATTCAAGTGTGATTTATTTTCGCGGAACGGATGTACAGGACTGAGCGGCGGTCATATTTTGTACCGCTATGCGGTACATCTAGTTGACACTATAATGCAAGCATGCTAACACGTAATAACTCGTTTTTGGTTTGTAGTAATGTTTCCCGTTCAATAACGCACACGCAAAAAGCTGTTTGGAACTGTTGAAGCGTACGTGAACCATTGGCGCTTGGCGGCGACTTCAAAGAGTGTCGCAACTCTCTTTCTATGGCTCTGGTACAACCTATGCTGTGTGGGAGGGGCTTACGACCCCCACACGGGCAAAGAGGAGGTACAGCCCATGAACCACTTTTTCAAAAAGTATTATGCACCCTTCCTGACCAAATCTGGGATTAAGACTGGTTATTCTACTCTATTCCATATATCTGTCTGTCAGCCTGTATGGGTGCTTTCAGATCCAGGAGGGAATAGACCTGCGCAACCTAGCAGCTGATGACCCCTATGTAGTACAATATTACAATGACGAAAAGGCATACTTTTCCGAATATGGTCCAAATATTATGGTCATCATACGTGGGGAATTTCCTTACTGGGATGAGAAAAATAGGCTCTTGAGTCATGTGTTGAAGACTTTAAAAACCTTTCAGCTCATGGCTGAAATCATACAAATACTATGGACAACACACCAACCTGAATTTGAGCGCTGAACCCATTTTCAAGAATAACCTTAGCTTGTTTTTGAGATTCTACTCAGATTTCAAGCACAATGTTAGTTTCACTAACAATTCCATACATGTGTAGCGGGACCAGGTTACCAATTAGAATTTGAAGTGTCGACTACGCCACCCAGGGGACATAGGTCACCCTTAGGAAAAGATGGATAAATGAACTGGATAGCCTAAACAAAGGATACCAGAACATAAAGCACACAGGTTCGTGCAAGGATGAAGCAGAGACAGGATTCTATGACATTAATAAATATTTTCTTTATTTTTCCTCTCAAAGGCAAGTTACAATACAGTACAATACACTCAGATGGAAATGGGGCAGCCACACACACTCAGAACAGGTTTGGTTAGAGAAGGCCTACTGGTTCTTTGGATATAGAAAAACACACATAAACTAGGAGGGAGAGCTTACCGCAGGGAGGCGATCTGGAAGAGGGGGTCAAAGAGACCACACGTGAACACGGCACACCAAGGTGACACTACACTGCACTGACGGTGAGACACACAGATTCCCCACCACCAGGGGCCCAGCCTCCCTGCCGCGAGCCTCCACTCCTGAAACAAAAGAAAAGGGGTAAGACACAGCAAAACCCACACGGGTTGTACAGCATATGGCCCAGGCCTCTATGGCCGATAGATGTCCCCTTCCGTCTGATTAGGCGGTTATAAAACAAAAGTGGGATTTACACAGACAGATATACTCAGCACAGCAAGCCAATACACCCTCAAACAGGCACAGCAAGGCACGTTTAGAAAGAAAGCACTACAATTACCCAGGCAGACGAAACGGTGTTAGGCGCCACGACATGGGGAGGAACATGCCACCAATGGGGTTTCACAAAAAGGACAAAGAAAATAGAGACAAAACAAAACTAAACATGACACACACACACACACACAAGATGAGGAAACTACACAAACCCAAACAAAACTAACCAAATAACCACATGCACACACGACCACATACACATGCACCGCACAATTACGCATGCACACACACACACCCAGTCAACCAATGGCACCACACAATCACGCATGCAGACCCTTTACCACGCTGAGGATCTGGGCACGCGGGAAGGACGCAGATAAAAAGGTAGTTGTATTGTAGCTCACTGTAAACAAAACAGCAGTCAGTGGGAGAAGGAAGCCTCAGTTACTTGCAGTGCGCAGGCCACCTGTGCAACAGAGGTTAATGGAGACATATTAGCAAATATGTAATAGTAAAATAGAATCATTAAAAGTTGAGACAGCAACATACCGCAACCGGGGATTCACAGGGACTTCCTCGCAACGGGGAGGGGCGTACAGTCAACCTAAGCAGCCTAATGAGGGCAGTTACAGCGTGTCAAATGTGATCATGCTACGGGCGATACAATCAATATAAAAGACTGCTACGTACCAATATGAAAAGGCAGAAACCACCTAGCCTCCGGCCTGCAACACTCCGGTTGCTCTCAAGGGGAAGGACCGCAAAAGCACCGCCAATGATGCTATTAAGCACAACGCCAACAACTGCACCCTAGGTGAGGCAAACTTCAGAACATCTAATCATGTGATATGACTAAACCGGAGCAAAACAAGCCATAAACATACCTTTGCAGTCAAGAGACGAATATCCACAGGCTCCAGCTCGCCGAAGAAACCCGCATTGAACACCGACACACGGTAAACAATCCAACAAAACTCTGCCGCTGCAGTGGCAGTCCAGCGCCATACTTTTTAAAGAAACACCGGAGCCCTTAATTGGTACACTGAGTGTCGCATCTAGTGACGTCAGTCAGGTGTGACAATACGGCCACTGTGTCTTAAAGGCACAGACGCCTCAACTCCCATCCACTACACATGCCTCACGTTTCTTCATCCAGACTGTAAACATATCCACGGTCCTTGATGAAATGAATATGCTGAACAAATTGCGAGATACTGCCCAGAGGTGTCCAGTTCCTTTACTGGTTTATCACCCTGCATTTATTTACCACGACCAATATGCTGTTATTGTCACTAACACTATCCAGAATGTTGCAATCACCACAGCAGTGATGCTGGTGATTTCTCTCCTCTTGATTCCGAACCCATTGTGCTCTCTCTGGGTGACATTTTCCATAGCCTCTGTCATCTTAGGGGTCACAGGGTTCATGGCCCTCTGGGATGTGAATTTAGATGCCATCTCCATGATCATCCTTGTGGTGTGCATTGGCTTCTCTGTGGATTTCTCAGCACACATCTCATATGCGTTTGTGTCTAGCAAAAAGCCAAGTGCAAATGAAAAAGCTGTCGAAGCACTCTACCATCTTGGTTATCCTATACTACAAGGCGCATTGTCCACTATACTAGGGGTTGTTGTGCTCGGCCTCCAAGAACTACATTTTCAGGACTTTTTTCAAGATCATGTTCCTGGTGATCTTCTTCGGTCTCTTTCACGGCATCATGTTCATTCCGGTGTTCCTCACCTTCTTTGACATGTGCAGTGGAACCCCTGCCAAAATCCGTAATCAGAATGAGGAGGAGGGCCGGGCCAGGCCATGGGCAACTGCCAAGCCAAGAGCAAGCAGAAAAATGGGTCGAGAGGACGAGAACAAAGACAAGCAAATCTACGTCAATCACTCGTTCTTGCCGGACAGCAATAACCAGGTATGTCAGTCGCAGTCATGTTCTGCTATCTGGAGTGTGACGCTTAACAACCAGCACACTGCAATTGACTAGGTGTGCCTGGCAAGCACCATCCCAATGTTCACGGTGGACAGTGAGACCTATGAGGTCCACATGCACACACCAAGCAACAATGCTTTGGTCACAGATAGCTGTCACCAAAACCAGGCATCTCAGGAGGATCAGAATAGCATTAAGGGGAATAACCTACCTGATGGTAGTGTAGCAGTGTCTCCCAATTGCTCTGATGCGGTTAGCTATGAATGAATTCTCCTCGTACTTTGTTACATGTATGCAAATGTTTACGCAAGTTACTTAATGGTGTGAAACATGAGTTTGAAAATACAGACCACATTTGTTCAGGGTACACAGTGGTTTTGGTTTTGAAACATTATATAACAACTGGGCACATTATTGATGGCACGTAAACCTGAACTCAGTATAGTGTAATTTTTTTTTTTGTGGTGGCAACAATTCATCTGTTTTAAAGGCTTTGGTTGGTCTGTGAATAACCATTGTAGGTCTTGAGGCACTCTGTATATTACAAAACTGGCTTCCCCTTAGCTAGGCTTTTGAGTGTTCCTGCCAGGTCCTTTGTGAATGCTTGTTTGGGACAAAAGAGCTGGTCCGAGCATTTAAGAAGCCTGGCATCTATGCTAGTTTTCCCATTTCTTATTTTTATTTGTTTTTGGGGGAAAAAAAATCCTAGGGTTTTTTATGACTGCATGTGATCTTTTGAAAGAGGGGTCAACTGTGAAATTGTACATGTGTGTAAAAACGGTAATGTTATTTTTCAAGTCTCTTTTTCATTTAGATGTTGCACATAACTTAAACATTAATTATATTTCAAAAATACTATTATTATTGTTTATATTACTGAAGTTTTCTATTTTGTAAAAAATCTGTTCATATGTTGAGAACTGACATTTACTTGGAAAGGCCAGTATATATATAAAGTTATGAAAACGAAATGGACATAGGAAACCACCAAGTCAGTCTTCTTTGTATTAAGGCTCATAGATAACTGAGTCAGGGCAGTGTAGCTCAATTTGAGGGGGCGTCATGAACGTCATTGCGAATGATTAAAATCCAGAGGTGCACAGCCAATAAAACAAAACAGAAAGAACATTGGGCAGGCAAGTGCCAGTCATTTGAAAAGTTTTTGTTTGGATGAAAGTAGCTACACCAATCGTAAGTTTTTCCTAAAGTTGTTCAGGTTCACCGTTGGGTCATTACTTAAATAGCCTTATCACTTATATTGGAGCTCCCTCGATAAAAATCACTCGTAGGCTATTACTCACACATGCTTATCGTGTCATTTTGACCACTGGATTAGCCTCCCTGCTTTCTGAAAAACACAAACGAAGGAATTGCAACAGTGGGCCATGAAGATGCTTGCTAGACTCGGATACAGGCAGTTGTATAATCTATGGTTTTCTGGCCACTTTCTAGCTACTTTCGGGTAACGCGGAATGACGAGCTGCGTAGTTTTTAATGTCTTTAAAAACCTCGCCTAATTGGAGACGTTTGCGTGATGCGTTGTTATCACTGGTAACAACACTTGTTATATTAATAAATTCATATTAAAATGCTCAAAACAATGCTCCAAGAAGTGGGGGGACGGCGCTCCCCCGCGTCCAACGCCCACTACACCCCTGTAGCCTACAACTGAACATATGCAAATTGGAAAGTAGGCCTAGCCTAATGTATTAACTTTCATTCGCTGTGCTGCATGGACAATAGATGCACATCGTAAATCAGGTCTATATAAAGTATTAAAATTATTGTTTAAAATAGTCTACGTTTGAAAGAAATATTGAAATAATAAGAGAATCAGGGGAGCCAGTTCATAGCCTATGTCTTTGGCAAGTAGCCTACTACAGACACACAGGTGAAGAACAGTCAGCCAGTAGGCTACTACTGTAGCACAACCAGACCCTTACAAAAAAACTGCATTACTTCAAGTGTCAAACTGCAGATTTCTGAGTATGAAAACCGCAGCTTTGGAGAAAATATTTGCAGTTCTTGTGCAGGGAATGCAGTATTTTAGACAAAAAAAACTGCATTGTATTACATAGTACTGTACTTTACTTTTGCACTGTAGCCTACTGTGGTATAACTGAACTGTACTAAACTTAGTTATTTTTTGCAAGGGGATATGTACAGCAAGCATCAAAAGCAAACAGCCCAGACACTGAAACTGGGCATTTATTGCTGTGTGAAGGTGATTCACACACAATTATGTTTCTTTCTCCTAGTCCTTTATAGGAAAAAACACTATATTTGGGAACTTCCATAGACATCCAAAATGGGGTGGGATGATTGTATTGGGAGCACTGAGGTGTCAGACGATACTATAAAAAATGGTTACATTTTCGCGCTCAGAGTTCAGGTAGGAGGGCCCCTTAGCAGGATTTTGCTTAGGGCCCCATGGAGGTCTGAACCAGCACTGCTTATAGCTAATCATAGTCACCAGCCTAAGGTTCTTTTCAGCACTTTAAAATCCTTAATCAGTCCCAAGGAAACTGCAAATACTGCTCCTTCTTTGAACTGTGGTAATTTTCTTGATTTCTTTGTTAGCAAAATTTCTAATATACGTGACCAAGTATCTACGTTTGATGCACATGTATATCTAGAAACTCCTCCAGTGCTCACAGCTTCCTTACTTAGCTTTGTACCCATTTCCTTGTCACACCTGAAACAAGTTGTATTTAATGTAAAACCCTCCTCTTATCCACTCAACTGTATTCCACCAAGGGTGGTGAAAGAGGCATTTGAGAGTGTGGGTCCCTCCATCCTCTCTATTATCAATTCATCACTTATCTCTGGCCAAGTACCAACTCATTTTAAATATGCAATAGTGCAGCCTCTGCTTAAAAAGCCAGAGCTTGATGACACTGACTTTAACAATTATAGACCCATCTCAAAATTGCCCTTTCTTTCTAAAATCCTAGAAAAGGTTGTCTTTCAACAACTCCAATCCTTTCTATCAGAGAATGAGATGTTAGACATCTTCCAGTCTGGATTCCGACCTAAACACAGCACGGAATTTAATTAAAGTCACTAACGACTTGATACTATCTGTGGATGCAAAGAACTGTGCATTATTTATGCTGCTAGATCTTAGTGCCGCCTTTGACACTGTAGATCACTGCATTCTTTTAGAGCGCCTTGAGCACTGGGTTGGAATTTCAGGTACTGCACTGAAATGGTTTGCCTCCTTCTTAGAGGGAAGAACCTTTTCAGTTTCTTTCAATACTTCATCTTCATCTGCCCCCTTATCTTATGGTGTTCCACAGGGATCAGTGCTTAGTTGTATTTTATTCTCACTGTACATGTTGCCACTCAGTCAAATTATGAAAAAGCACGGTATATCCTATCATTGCTATGCGGATGATACACAACTGTATCTCCCATTTAAATGTGGTTCCTCTGGTGCTCTAAACCCATTGCTTGATTGCCTAAAAGAGATTAAACAATGGATGTCGACCAATTTTTAAAAACTGAATGAATCCAAAACAGAAATTCTATTTTTTGGTTCACATGAAGCTGCAAATAATGCAATTAGTGAACTAGGGTCTTTTGCCAGATATGTAAAACCTTATGCAAGAAATCTTGGCTTTCTACTTGACCCTGATTTTAAATTTGAGAAACAGATTAATGCTGTTGTCAAGTCATCTTTTTACCACCTTAGAATCTTAAGTAAAGCCAAAACTATGTTTTCTTTCAAAGACTTTGAGATATTGATTCATGTCTTTATTTCATACCGCCTGGACTACTGTAACTCCCTTTATTTTGGTGTCACTCAGTCCACTCTATCCCGACTTCAGATGGTGCAAAATGCAGCTGCAAGGCTGCTCACCAAAATTTTTCTTTTTGTCTTTAAAGCTTTAAATGGACAAGATAAACTACTGCTCTCAGTACCTCAGAGTCGTCTAAAAAATAAAGGTGACCGTGCTTTTTCAGTAGCTGGGCCCAAGTTGTGGAACAACCTCCCTTTTCACATTAGATCTACACCAACTATTGGTGCTTTTAAAGCCAAGTTAAAAGAACATATGCTATTAATGGCTTTTAAATGAATTGTGGAATGTAATTATAGGCTATATATATGTATATATTATTTTAGTTTTTTTTTCCTGTTGTGCTTTTTTGTATGTCTTGATTCATTTTGTCTTATATTATCTATTTATTTCTGTTTTTTTATTTTTGAGTCAACCACAGATTGTTTTAAATTGTGCTATATAGATAAACTTGACTATGACTATCTTTATCATGACCGAATTGAAAAAGAGAAGCGGTGGAATGTCATTGCTGAAGCCTTGGAAATACCCAGTAAGAAAGCTAAAGTTATGTTAACCGCTGTAATGAATGGGAATATGTGCTATCTGTTGTGTGTCCGTTAAAAGTAATAATTTTGTGTGTGTGTGTGTGCGAAGGAGAGACAGACAGTGTCAGGTTTCGTAATGGAGGACCCAAATGCAGGACGCCAAAAACGTGGATTTATCCAAGAACATTTTAATTCACAAAAAGAATAAACTGAGTCGTATGTCAGCAAAACACAGGAATCCAGGGTCAAACAAATATCACAAAACAAATCAAAAACCTTAGCAAAACTTACTGGTAAACAGGCAAGAACAACAGACAGAAAAGATGATGATCGGACAGAGAACAAAGGCAGGCTCAAGACTTAAAGTCTAAGTTCAGTATAAATTGACCCATAGCCTTGTTGTACAGCCCCAAAACAGAAAAAGTTGGGACGTTGTGTAAAATGTAAATAAAAACAATGTCATAATATACAAGTCTCGTAAACCCATATTTATCAGTAAAAAGGACATAGACAACATATCAAATGTTGAAAATGAAAATTTGAACTATTTCATGGAAAGAATCATTTTGAATTTGATGCCAGCAACATGTTTCAAAAAAAGTTGGGACGGGAGCATGTTTACCACTGTGCTGCTTCACCTCTTCATTTAACACAATTCTGTAAATGTTTAGGAACTGAGGAGACAATTTGCTACCGTTTTGATAATGAAATGTTGTCCCATTACTCCCGATATAATTTCAGTTGCTCAACAGTATGGGGTATTCTTAGTCATGCTTTTCATTCCATTATGCACCTAATTTGACAAATCCGGGCTGCAGACAGGCCACCTTAGCACCTGGACAGACTCTTCCTCTATGGAGAAATACTATTTAAATATGTGCAGAATTCATTTTGGCATTGTTTTCCTGAAATACTCAAAGTCGTCCCTGGAAAAGACATTGCCTGGATGGCAGTATATGTTGCTCAAAACCTGTATACATCATTCAGAATTGATTGTGTTTTGCCAAATGTGCAAGATGCCCATGCTGTAGGCATTAGGCATTTCTTGAATTTCCCCTGGGGATCAATAAAGTATCTATCTATCTATCTATTAATGCTCCTGAACACCGGCATAGATGTTGGGTTTTGAACTGTGCACTAAAACAAGTTGGATAGGTTGGATCAGTGCCGGCGCTCCGCACACGCACATCACGCACTGCGCATAGGGCACCAAGTGCCTGGGGGGGCACCAAAAAATCTGGGTCATGAAAAATCACAATAGGCTACTAGTATAAATAACATATAAAACAGGCCTAAAGCATGTTAATATGCAAAAGCAATACAAAAGTAATATAGGCCTAGAGCAAATTAGTCAAGAAAAAGGTGAATCTCCTGTGCGGCCCTCTCTCCAGTCTCCCTCTGGTGCCCCCTCCCCCACCTCCCAGTGGTCTGTTCGATTATGCCTCAATCCCATGGCAGACACCTTAGACATGGGGCTGTATTTTGGACACAAGCGCATGGCGTAAAGTTCGTTTTTCACTCGCGCAAAGTTGAATTCGGTATTTTGCACGTTTATTTTTTAAAGATTGCGCCCAGGGGTGTGGCAATTAACAACCTAGGGAGGGGCCTAGCGCGTTGTCTAAAAATCGCTATCGTACACCACCTAAACCTGGTCAGAAGTCAATGGCGAGTTGTTCATATGCTATTTTAAGAGTGCATGTCAACAGTCATATTGACAGGTGCACGCACCATCCTTCTATCATTCATGAACGCACACCAGCGCACGTCCGTGCAAAGCATTACAAATTGCACGATTACAATGGGAAACATAATTAAAAATATAGCTGCAAGCAGCAATGAGGGGGCTAAGCAGAATGGGCCGGAGTAACCACGGGCGACAAGATAGAACTCAGCAGACACTTTCGCGATCAACACTTTCAACAAGTGTCACATCAAACATAACTGATTTTGTAGGGCTGAAACAGAGCTGAGTATTGCCACTGCCTCCGCCAGCCAGCCCCCCCACCTAATCACCCCTGCCCGTCCCACCCCGTCCTGCCCCGCCCTTCCACGCACGCATTAGAATGAACTGGATGGAACACAGAAGATTACATCAGCACATCAGCAACTACAGATCAAAATGCAATATTGCTAATCACAGCACCCACTACAGGTCAAAGGTCAACACATTTTTTGAGCGTCCTCCTAATGGGGGCATGAATCTATGTAGTAAGTTTGGTTATGATACATGGCAGGGTTGCTGAGATATGAGCTCACTTCCTGTTTTGGCTTCGCCACAAGAAATTTCGATTGGCGATTACAGCCGAATGCTTCTGTCAATTGTTCCAGAAAGCAAAGCAATGATAAGGCATTGTCTGAAGATGGTCTATGCAAATTTTGGTGAGGATCCACTGAAATTTGTGACCTGTGAAAACTTGTACGTGTTTTTGATTAAATCCAATATGGCGGCCGAATCAATTACGATGACATCACAAGTTGGCTTGGGTCGACCTAAGGACCTCCAACAGTACTACCAGACACCACTAGTACATTTTAATTCCAAACACAACAGCAGCTACAGGCCAAAAGGCATGTTTCTTAATTACAGCGCCCCCTAGAGGTCAAAGGTCATCAGATTTATTGAGTGCCCCCCTGTTTGGGTCCTGAGTCCATGCACCCAGTTTGGCTTTGATACATGCAAGGGTTGCTGAGATATGACCTCACTTCCTGTTTGGCGGCTTTGCCGCAAATTTCGATTGGCTTTTACAGCCGAATGCTTCTGTCAATTGTTCCAGAAAGTAATGCACTGATAAGGCATGGTCTGAAGATGGTCTCTGCCAATTTTGGTGAGGATCTGCTGAAATTTGTGGCCTGTGAAAACTTGTACGTGTTTTTGATTAAATCCAATATGGCGGCCGAATCAATTATGATGACATCACAAGTTGGCTTGAGTCGGCCTAAGAACCTCCAACAGTATTAGCAGACACCACTAGTGCGTTTTAATTCTAAGCACAACTGCTGCTACAGGCCAAAAGGCATGTTTCTTAATTACAAAGCCCCCTAGTGGTCAAAGGTCACCAGATTTCTTGAGTGTCCCCCTGATTGGGTCCTGAGACCATGGACTAAGTTTGGTTATGATAGATGAATGGGTTGCTGAGATATGAGCTCACTTCATGTTTGGCGGCTTCGCCTCAAATTTCGATTGGCTATTATGGCCAAATGGTTTTAGTTCGAAAGACAAAAAGCAATGCATTTGTGAGACATGCTCTGAAGATGATGTGCATCAAGTTTGGAGTCAATCGGACAAAATTTGTGACCTATGAAAAGTGTTTTTGATAAAATTCAATATAGCGGAAAATCCATCATGGCGGAAATTGACATCATAGGGTGCATTGAACTCGGCTTAGTCCAAGGATACCAACAACACCTGGTTTTTGAAAACTCAGAGCGACAGGTCAAAGGTTAGGTGCGTGAACGCACATCCAACTTTGACATGTTGGTGGTGCTAGAGTGTATGAGGTGCCGACTTAAAACTTGATGAAATTTATCACAGGACTGTCTCTAATCAGTGTGCCAAACTTCACAACTTTTTACCAGATGGTTCTATGGGCTGCCATAGACTTCCATGGCAGAATAATACACTTCAGCAGCTACGGGCAAAAAAAGGTTTTGCTAATTACAGCGCCCCCTAGCGGTCAAAGGTTACCAGATTGGTTGTGTGTTCTCCCAATTAGGTCAGGAGTCAATGTACTTAGTTTGCTCACCAATTGGTTTTGATAGATGCTACGGATGCTGAGATATGAGCTCACTTCCTGTTTGGCGGCTTCGCCACCAATTTCGATTGACTGCTACGGGCAAACGCTTCCATCAATTATTATGGAAATCAAAGCACTGATAAGGCATGGTCTGAAGATGGTCTGTGCCAATTTTGGTGAGGATCCGATGAAATTTGTGACATAGGGAAATTTGATAGTGGTTTTGATTAAATCCAATATGGCGGCCAAATCAATTATGTTGATGTCATGAATTGCCATCTGTCGACATAAGGATCTTCCACAGTATTACCAGACACCACTAGTACATTGTAATTCTAGGCACAACAGCAGCTACAGTAAGTCGGGGTATGGGCGTTTATTCAATGCATGCGTGTGCACGTTGGTAGCAAAGCTGCTTCAACCTATTGGAAGGCTATTTAATTATGAAACGACATTTAATAGAACGACGTGGATTTATGCAACTTCCATAAAAAAACAGAGCACAGACTATATAAAACACTGTTTGGCATTAATGTAGCGCAGTGCTAAAAAACATTTAAGTTAAATAAATAAGTGCTACATAACTTAGATTAAATAAAGTTCATAATTGCTCATTAGAACTAAAATTATCTTGAAGTTATATAATATTAGAATTTAGGAGTAAGCTCAAGAAATAAGCTTATTGTAGTTCATCTCCATTCCATTCAATTTGGGTAAGTGAAAGGGATTATGGGAGTTGTAGTTTGATACACAACTGTGTTTAAGTCATGTATGTGTTTAAATTCATTCTAAGATTTTTTTTTGTTAAAAATATTTCATTGGCAAAGTGAAATGTATAATGTAACATGTAATATTTTGATGTTGTGTTAAAAATATATTTCATTGTATGACTTTTGTATGCATGGAATTACATGTGAGGTGAAAGGTTGCAAACCGCGCGAGAGAGGAGACTGGATAGTTGAGGACTTGCTCCGTGCTTAAGTGACTAAACTTTGAAATAGAACGTGACAAACGTATATTTTGCCAGTCGGACTAAATTGTGAACTTGGAAGCCGAAGACTGAGAGGATTCCTGTCATTGAGTGAGCTGCCAGTCCATGGTCATTGCGTGTGAGAGACTGCCTGCCTGTGCCGGTGCGGTGACTCGACGGGAAACCTACCACTTGGGATTAAGGTATCGTTATTTGTTTCTCTTGCTCTAACAATTGAAGGGGTCATTTGTTTTTGGCCACGCCGACCACAAGCGACGCTCCAGGCCTGCAACGGTTAGCTGCTAGGTTTTAGCTCATTTGCCGGCTAGGACTGGGGTGGGTGAATCACGTGTGAATGTGTGTGTGTGTGTGTGTGTGTGTTTTTCATGTTTTCATGTTAATGTGTTGTGTACTGTACTTTAAGCTTACTGTTAACTGTTAGCTAAAGTGTGGCTAATGTAGCCTACTAGTTTCTAAGCTCCTACTGCATTTTTGAGGCTTTTTTGAGGTAACGTGTAACATTTTGATTTCTTTTTACATTTGCTAAGAAAGTATGTGTTGAATACTTTGCTCCATTGATACACTTGTATCTTATTTTTTTGTTTATATTGGTAAATTGAATATTTATATTCAGTAAACTATTTTTATTTAACATTTTAATAACTGAGTTCTGAGTTAAGATACCATTGGGTAATAGATTGCATATGTAAATGTTATTTCATGTGAATATGGTTTAAGTCAGTTACACACAAGTAAGTATACAATGGTTAAAAAGTTATTTATTCAAAGTACATGTAAAGACACAAACAGACATTTAAACAGAAGGTCAGCAAGAATTCTATATATTATATATACTTTACTGGGATTAGTTTAAGAACCCGGGAAACGCCCTTTAGTACCAGGAGATAGGCCTAGGGGGCGCTACATTAAGTATTAACGTCAGCCAAAAGCTATTAATTAGTCTTAGTTAAAGATAGTTAAAGATCTCCAGATCAGTGATTTACGCATGATCTGATCCGCCATTTACCATTCACAAAAGCTGGTATTGTGTTTCCTGAATCCTTACATTCAGGCATTCAAATTAAATGTAATTAGCATATAAATATTCTATCAGTGTATGATGCTTGCATGAGGGAAACATCCCAAAACAACAGCACCCATATAACTGCTACGGAGCCCCGGATATGTCTTTGGGGAAAAAAATAATAAGTTGTGGCCACGAAATAGCAATTCGTTTCCACAAAATAATAAGTTGTGGCCACGAAATATTAATTAGTTCCCACGAAATAGTAATTCGTTCCCACGAAATAGTAATTCGTTCCCACGAAATAGTAATTCGTTCCCACGAAATAGGTAATTTGTGGCCACGAAATATGTATTATCTAACGTGCACTGGACAGCTGGGTGAGCAAATCGAGCCAGTAGAAGCCTGTCGATCTTTTCTCATCACTCCCCACCAGCTCTCAATTCTCTGGTTTGCAGTAGGGTACAACCGGACGATTGAAACGGGGATCTAATGAAACATTCTGGTTTTCTCCGAAAGTGCAACGATGATAGACAGACATCATTTGGACAAAACATAGAGCATATTAACCTCCGTTGCTCAGCCAAATGCCTTCCTGTTACGTCCTGTTATCACGGAGTTACAGGCGATAAACGATTTCTGATGGTCACAAGTTTACTTCATTAGCGGTTTATTTTTTTTATTATTAAAGAGTGTTTTTCATTTAAAGGTTTGACTTCATGCTTATTCAGTAGAGCATTTAGTGCTCTCCCCAATCCCAGACGTTCACATTGCATGTTTGTTTGTAATGGATGCAAAACAGCCTATAATGCTAAATTTCTATGGGGGGACGATTGAAACACCTATTTGTCCCGACCAGGCAGTAAACCCCATTTATTCTAAGTCAATGCACACATATCTGTGTTTATACTATATTTTATGCAGGTGAGACATGGAAAAGCAGTTTTAGAAAGATGCAAATATATTTGGGGCTATCAGGTAGGGGGTCGAGTTTGCCATGTTAACCTATGGAGACTGGACGGCCTGTGGGTCATGAAGGGCACTTATTTGGATGTGTGGTGGCTTTAACCACATAAAAACAGAGTGAAATAACATTTTGTACTATAGAAACATTATATAATTCGAAACATGCATTATTCTAGCTATATTAATGGCATAGTGCATGCTATTTCCATAACCGTGAAATACTCGCATCACCATGACGGAAATGAGTTGTTAACAGACATGAACCAAGACATATAGCCCAGCAGCAATCTATCTAAAATAACACATACTTGAAGTACCATTCATGGTATGTTGTCAAATATTGAAGTTGTGGGAAGTTTACATAATTTAAGCTGTACGTTTCTTTCGTCCCCCATGCTGTTTCATTTGTCCCAGCCAGGAGGGACGAATGAAACATAACGCACGTTCGACTTCTCCTTAAATAACTCTTGAACGGTTTTGTTCAGAGCTGTAAATGCAACTGTATTTGACAGACAGATGTAGGTTGCTAGTGACAAAATATTAACTTTCAGTGTTTTACAATGTCTTTGTAAATTACGTTTCATTCAATTCATTCAAGTGTTTCATTTGTCCCGGTTCTCCATCAGCCTCGGTGTTGCTCCTGACCGTCCATCTATCTCGGCACAGGTCCTCGGGTCAGCGCACCTCTGCGACGTGACGTTTTACAAAAGATAGAAGTGCCCGATATATGATTTCATCAGCGCTACGGGCGTATGCAAATAATAACTAAGAAATGGAACAGTGATTGGGTGTGTGGGTAGAAGGCGTGAGATGAGATGAGGATGGGAAAAAAAGTGAGAGTGAGGAGGAGGGGGGGATGAAGATTCACCTCAAGCTATCTGATGCATGTTTTAATGGAAATGTTCACGTCGCCTTATAAAAAAAACACAAACGAGAGACACATTCAAGTCGTTACCCCACGCCGGTGCAGCGACCTGGCTCTTAATAGTCTGTGGAGATGCCTCTCGCTAATAATGAATCCCTCCAATGCCAGGCTTTTCAAAATGTCTTTGTATTTCATTCCCAGCCTAAAATAGCACTCTACCATATCCCTGTCCATTGTGTGACAGTGACTGTTCCTGTTTGAGGAGTTGCGCTTGATTTGCTCATCCAGCTGTCCAGTGCACAGCCTATAGGCCTACCTATTTCGTGGCCACAAATTACTATTTCAGGGGAACGAATTAATATTCGTGGGCAAAAAAATTACCTATTTCGTGGGAACAAATTACTATTTCGTGGGAACGAATTAATATTTCGTGGCCACAAATTAGTACTTTGTGGGAACGAATTGCTATTTTGTGGCCACAACTTTTTATTTTTTCCCCATGACATATCCGGGACTCCGTAAACTGCTGTTGTTTTGAGAAGTATTTCTCATGCATGCAACAATGCAAAAACAATGAAACTATTGTAGGCCTAATTATGACCGCCACGCAGCTGGGCCGGCGGTCATATAGGTTTAGTCAGATTTTTTTTTTTCGCATGTCCAAATTTCTGTCAAGGATTCCCGGGACACTGAAAGACCGGGGTAGACGAAACTTGATGGGCATGTAACCCCACATGGATAGCATGGAACCATCGTTTTTGTTTTGATCTGTAGCCCCCCAGCTGTACTGGACCCCTGAAAGGAGGGCACCACCAAGCATTTGCATTTGTGCTTAGGGCACCCAAATGGCTAGCACCGGCCCTGGGTTGGATACTTGGATAGGCCCTCTTCTCTTTAGCCCAGATGAGTCCATGATTTCCAAAAAGAATGGCAAACTTTGATTGGTCTAACCACAGGACCTCTTTCCACCTTACCTCAGTACACTTTAAACAAGCTCAGGCCCAGATAAGAGGGTGGTGTTTTTTTTTTTTATCATGTCTCAATACAATTTTAGGTGTTACAATTTTGGCTGCAGTTTTTGAATTGAGTATCAAACTGGGCACATAGACAATGGTTATAAGAGGTTTTCCTGAGCCCATACTATGACAGGTCTAGAAACAGGTCTGGTGTTGATGCAGTGCCCTGAGGTCCAAAAGACCACGGCCATCCAATTTGTTTTTCAGCTATTTCCCCTGTTTGCAAAGATTTCTCTGGATTCTCTGAATGTTTTAATAATATTATGTCCTGTAGACAATGAACTCCCTAAATACATCACAATTTCATGTTAAGAAGCATTAAAATGACATTGTTTTATCATTTGTGCACACAGTTTTACACAGAGTGATGAATACCCCTACATCTTTACTACTTTTTTTTTTTTTTGTGATCAATTTTTTATTGACATCAATTGTAATATTCAACACTTACAAATATTTGCTTTTCGTGGTTTTACGTTTACAAAATCTTCCTGTACAAGTGGGAGTATATTGACGTCTTTTTTGTAATAAGTTCCTTAATCACATCGAATGATATATGAACACAGAACTAGGTTTCGCCACCCCCCTCCCCCCCACCCTCCCATATACCCATAACCCCCCTCCCCCCACCCCGCGGTCTGCTGAGAGGGAAAAAAAAAAAAAAAAAACCCACACATTTAAAGGAAGAACAAAACAAAATAAAAGTAAAAAGAAAAACATAAATCACACCATGTCTAATCAGTCTCTACAGAAGTATCACCTGGTTCCTTGTCAATAGAATTCAACATATCAGAGATCTGCTTAGCCGCGTCTTTCCATAGGTTAATGGTTCTCTGTTTTGCCTTGTTTATCCTTGCTGTAGAAAGTTCAAGTAGGACAATGTCCAAGAAATAAGCCATCCACTGCTGCATAGAAAGTGAGTGTGGTGGCAACCATCTCTGCACGATCATTTTCTTGGCCGCGGTTGACCCCGCAAGCCAGATTTTCCTTTGTTTTTCAAACAGCTGAAGTTTGGAATCATCATTCAATAACCATACAATGGGGTCAACAGGAATTGGACGGCCTATTAAGTCACCTATGGTCTTTGCTATTTTGTGCCAAAAATTCCTGTACTTCTTCACATTTCCCATACCATGTGTAGAAAGGTCCCAGTTTGTTCTGGTTTACAGAAAGTGCAATGGGGACTTGGAATGGCTTTTGTTATGAACTTTTTCTGAGGAGTCCAATATGTCCTATGACAGATGTTAAAGTGGATATGTTGGTGGTTTGGGTTTTTAGAGCAATGAAAAATATTATCCCACACCGCTTCCCAGTCAATCATGTCGTTTCCAATATTCAAATCTCGTTCCCATACTTGAATTATAGGAAGTTTCCTGTAATTGCCTCCATCATTGTCTTATAGACAGTAGATGCCACTCTCCTTACTGGAAAGTAAAAAAACAATTTCCAAATGGGGTGTGTGTCAAGTGGAGTTCCCCATGATATATCCTGACTTTTCAGGGCTGATCGTATGCGTAAATACATGTAGAATGTTGTTTTGGGGATATCAAATTTGGTTTTAAGTTCTTCAAAGCTCAGTAAACCTTTTTCATTGACAATATGGTCCAATGTATACACACCCCTCTCCTCCCACATTTTGCATGTAAAGGATTTATTCCCAGACACTAAGTGTGAATTGTGCCATAAAGGTGTGTGCTTATGCCATTTATTTGTGTAGCCCAAAAGTCTCTCTGCATGTCTAAGATTGGATATTGTGTTTGTGATGATAGGACCATAGCTTAAAGAACATTTTTTCAGACTAACACATGCAAAGGCCAAGTCCTCTATTCGTACATAATGAATAAGTTGTTGTTCTATATCTTTCCATGGAACAGTAGCTAAGGGGTCCAACCATATCTTAAGAGCACGTAATTGAAAGGCCAGATGGTATACTTTAAAATTGGGGAGAGCTAATCCTCCATTACTTGTGTGCGCTGCAACGCGTTAACATTTTTAGTCTGGGTTGTTTATTGTTCCATATGTATTGTCTGATAAGTGAGTCAAGTCTCTTCCAGTATTTTACCGGTGGTGCTAGAGGTATCATTGCACTCAAAAAAATTAACACGGGCAGAATATTCATTTTAATCACGCTACCCTAGATCTGAATGATGCTGGTAGTGCAGCCCAATTTTCAAATCTCTCTGCACATTATTAAGCATACTCTCATAGTTGTCTTGAACAATTTTCTTCATAGATGTATGAATTGTAACACCCAGGTAAGTGATTTTGCTTTGTAATGGAATTGGATGATTAACTGGCCCTTTAACTGGTATATTGTTTAGTTTAAGCATATTAGATTTCTCCCAATTGATTTTGTAACCAGAGATTGACCCAAATATACTGAAGGTTTGTAGAATTGTAGGTATGGAGTCTTCAAGGTCGGCTATATATAATAAGATGTCATCAGCAAATAAGGATATTGAGTTGTCACATGATTTGAGTGGGTAATTGCAGATTTTGTTTTGTCTTATAGCTTGGGCCAACGGTTCCAAAGAAAGTGCAAATAGGAGAGGTGATAGTGGACATCCCTGTCGGGAGCCACGTTCGATAGGAAAAGGCAGTGAGTGTAGACCATTAGTTGAGACAATAGCAGTTGGGTTTGCGTATAAGGTGCGCACCATGTCAATGAATTTTGACCCAAGACCAAGTTTCTCCAATACTAGCCACAAATAGCTCCACGATAAGCGGTCAAATGCTTTGAACGCGTCCAGAGATAAAACTGCTGCAGGTGTTGTGAGATTTTTGGCTTCATGGATTATGTGTAGCAGTCTGCGAATGTTGTCCGCTGCATGGCGGTTGGGT
This sequence comes from Alosa alosa, assembly GCF_017589495.1. Lineage (NCBI taxonomy): Eukaryota > Metazoa > Chordata > Actinopteri > Clupeiformes > Clupeidae > Alosa > Alosa alosa. The sequence continues at coordinate 30,519 of NW_025962620.1, forward strand.
ATGAAGCCAGTTTGGTCGGGATAAACTAACTTCTCAATGACACGTTCCAAGCGTAATGCCAACACCTTGGAAAACAGCTTGATATCTGTCCCCAGTAGGCTTATAGGTCTGTAATTGGCACAATGTTTTGGATCTTTTGCCTTTTTGGGTAAGACTGATATAAGTGCAGTATTTGTTTCTTGTAGAAAAGTGCCCTCTCCATAGCTGATGTTAAAGCTTGTAGGATTGTAGGTCCAAGAATATCAAAATACTGCAATAATAGTTCTGATGGGATTCCGTCTAAGCCTGGGGTTTTGCCCTTTTTAGTGCCCTTTAATGCAGTTTTAAGTTCCTCTAGTGAGATTGGTTGGCCCAATTTTTCCAGCCTCATCTGGACTCAGACAAGGTAGCTCCAGATTTTTAAGAAATTATGTGAATATGCTATTAATTGTGGCCCTGGATTCTTTTTGTTTTAGCTTGAGAGCAAGTAGTTTGCTTGGTTTGCTGCCATTGGAATAATAGTTTTGTCTTACTCTATGCATTAAGAATTCAGCTCTCCTTCTCAGTAAATCATTTAGTTCCGCTCGGTTTGTTACAAGATCATTATGAATTGTTCTAGAAAATTTACTTTTAAGTTTGTGCTCCAAAGATTGACACTGTTTCTCTAACTCTTTAACCCTTTCTTGTCTTCCTTTTTAAATGGGCTGAAAAGGAGGATGTAAAATCCCTAATAAACCCCTTTGTAGCTTGCCATACATATGCTGGGTCTGTAGTTGAAGCTGTATTAATTACTAGAAATTTGGCCATTTTGGCTCTAAACTCTATGTCAAATTCTGTGTTCTGAAGAAGAGATGTATTAAATTGCCACCTTCTAGATTTTCCCCCTGAAGTATTACAGTTAAATGTTGATATTATTGGGCTGTGATCTGATAAGATAGCTGGATCCATAACTATAGATGGAAACATTGGTCTCAATTCAGTAGTGCACAACATGTAATCAATGCGGGAATGTGATAGGTGACGCGTGGAGAAGAATGTGTAATCTTTGCTAGTTGGGTTATGAAGTCTCCAAATGTCTGTTAAGTGCAGACTGTCCACTGTTGTTTTAAACAACTCTGACACCTGTTGTTGAGCTGTCGTGTGGGTAGCACCTGACCTGTCTTGTTTTAAATCCAGCACTGCATTCATATCTCCTCCAACAATTAAAGAGTATTCGCTTACTGAAAGCGCAAGCAGTTCATTAGTTAACCTTGGGAAAAAAGTTTCATCTAATATGGCTGGTGCATATACAGAGACAAAAAAGCAATTTTTCCTCTCCCTATGTTGGTGCATATATAAGATACTCTTCCAGTGATGTCTTTGCTACATTTATCTATGGTAAGGCCGCACTTCCTTGATATCAGTATAGTGGAGCCCTTGGTCTTGGTATTGTCGCTGGATGAAGCTGCTACTTTGTAATGTTTATTTTGTAGGCGATTCACATCTTTCTGGCGCAGGTGTGTTTCTTGTATGAGCGCTATGTCTATACACTTTCTTTTTAGAAAATCCAAAAACTTGTGCCGTTTGACTGGGCTATTGAGACCTCTAATATTGACAGACATAACAGAAAGTTCAGCCATTTTCTTAATGTTGCTGCAGATTGAAATGTACTCTACCTGACTTCTCTACTAAAAGAATTTTATTGACAGACTGTATAGTTACAAAAAATAAGCAAGGTGTGATAAAAACATAAAATATAAAATCCCCTTTCCCCGAGACCGCAACACCCCCACAAAAAATAAGATCACGTGGCCACATCAAACACAGGTAACTTAATCCCAGCCCACCCCTCCCTCCACCACGTAACGGAGAAACAGAAAACACAGGTCTTATGGTTTCCACATGTTAAGCAAACAGTTAGGTAACAGTTTCGGTCATTTTAAGTTGTAAAAGTAGGCTTACAATGAACAGTAACAATGGTAAGCCCTTTACGAGGAGTAACTGAAATGGATAACGTCATATGGCATAGGCCTACTAAAGCATAGCCATATGATCGCCGTTTACTTGCGATTTTGTCCATTCAGCTTAGAACGTTAGAATTGCGGCTGCACTTACATAATCCTCTGGAATAACTTTACCACAACAGTTCAGTTCTCATTTCCCACTAGGTGAGCTTGGTCGAGATGATTCAGACGACTCTTGTTGCAGCATCTCTGATGAGGTCATCTCTTCCTCCGGGCGTCCGCTCATACTCGCCTGATGATCCTGACGAGGTCGCACCTGCATGTCTGTGTCGCTCGCGTAATCATCCTCGCCCAAGTTTTCATAGAAGTCTTCAGCTTCTTTGGCCGTCTCGAATAGTCGCTGTTGTCCTCTGTGGGTCACTTTTAATGTGGCGGGATAGATGAGGAAGTTTGAGACCCCTTTCGCATGCAGCTTACTTTGTACATCCACAAACTGTTGGCGTCTCTGCATGGTGTGCGACTGTAGTCTGCTTTGAATCGGATCGTTGTCCGTTGTATTGTCCGTAATTGGCCCGTTTTCTGTGCTTGCCTTGCCCCATTAAGGATTGCTTGGCGATCTTGGTGTCTAAGGCATTTGAAAATCATGGTACGGGATCCCGGTTTTTTACCTTTTCCTTTCGCATAAATTCGATGTGCCCTCTCCAGTTCAATGGTGGGTCTGTTCTCCTACATCTTTACTTCTAAGAGACCCTGCATTTCTGGGATGCTCTTTTTCATAAGTAGGCTAAAACAAAAGAAGAGATATCCGCACACTGTGTCTAAAGCTCCCAGTTTAATGGTGGGTGATACACAACGTTTCGACCACTCAGGCAAAGATGGTTGATTACGAAGATACTTCATGAGAGGCCATTTCCTGTCCCTGGAAATGTATGCAAATAGGGTAGCAGTACACGCCCCCGCACATTTATGCAGTGATCGGACTCCCTTTTTAACATTGAGGTCTATGGCAGAATCCAAGAATTTTCCAGAATTTGTCAAAGCCTTATTTTTTTGAGCAATGGTATCATGATCTCCAAACCCTCCTCCCTATTTCAGTAGAATGTCGTGACAGTATGACCCTCCAGTCGGGAGAAAATCAACATTAATGAAGGTGTACACCAAGTTTGTTTTGTACTCCGGCTTGTCTGGCGTGGAACCGAGGCATATGATGACTTGATGACTTCATACATTTGAAGTCATCAGTGACACGCCTCTGTGCAGGCGGGAACTGAACCAGAGCCCATCTCTGACTGAACTCCACTTTGCCCACATAGACATGAACTAGGACGACCCATCTTGCTACGCATTCATTATCTTTGACTCAGGTCTTCGTTAGGTGTGATCACACTTGAACACTTGAATCGGTGCAGTGATGACGGATCGGAGTTTGCCATTTAGCCTAGGCTACTCAATGAAGTTATAGTAGGCTAATGTTAATTGGCAGAAACAGTTACAACTAGTTAAGCAAGGAGATGGTTAACGCAGGGTCGGACTGGGAACAAAATTCGGCCCTGGCAATTTTCTCCTGGACCGCCCACCACTGGACCAACAACCCCAATTTTTTTTTTTTTTTAAATTAAATAAAATAAAAAAAAAATCCCCCCCTGATTTCCCCCATAAATAACAAACACACAGTATTATGCTGTAGCAACACTTCATAAACTGAACCCAAACATTTGAGACCTAGATTTGGACCTATAGCCTAATCACAATAACACGGGGGTCCGGGGGGGTCTCTCCGGACGGCCTACCCCATGCATTAAACCACATGTCAATGCTTGACTATAAATTAAAAATATAGGCTACTGAACTAGAGTGGCTACCCCTAACTCGAGCCCCCCGGGACCCGCCGGGTCGGGTTCGGACAAATATTTAGAAATTGTAGTCGGTTCGTTCGGGTTCAACACATCGGGCGATATGCATTGGAAGCTTTACATTTAAAATTCATTATTATGTTGGGTAACCAACAGGTCTGTTTTTACATGATGCAAACATTTTTTTTTTTGAGAATAAAGTAAAATGTAAAAAAAAAGACTAATAGCTTTCTTCCTGTGTGCAAGATTTGTTTATCGTGATAACGCATTTCAGGCATGCCGCCTGAAATGCACACCGCCGCTTGTCACGATACATAAACAAATGGTTATGCATATTTCGCACATATGCACATAACACAGTCTTGGGTGACTAAAAAAAAGTTTTTTAGCCTATCAGGAGATTTTAAGATTATTTCGTTGCATACTGTGGTAAAGACATTGGCTACGGTAGGTCGCCTCGCTCAACTGGATGAGGATTTCCTCGAAGTTGCCCCAATTGTCGATGCTGCATATGGATCTGGTGATAGAGGCACTGTAGTTTCAACGACTGTTATAGGCAGGCTATGCTTGCTTGGGCCTCTTGTGTTAATGTGCGCTTGGTGTGACCCCATGCGTGCACGCTCATCTGATTCTGTAGACAATTTGTTGTGTGTTCCCGTTTAATGGGCTAAAAAAGACAGGATATCCACAAACGTGAACGTTTATTCACTAGCATGGGAATAACTGAGGCGCCATCTGGGCGCCGGGCTCGGTCGGGTTCGACATAAAATGAAAAATGCCTGTCGGGTTCGACGCAACTCTGTCGGACGCGGGCTGGGTTCGGACAGAAATTTGCGGCCCGATCCGCACTCTATACTGAACATGGACATAGTCATAGTTGACAGAAATTACATTTTGTGCCAAAATGTTGTAGAAACACAACAACAGCCTTTATTTGGTGCAAATCTTCTCCCTTTACTTTGGTTATAGTCCGCGATTCACATTAACTGTAGGCTATCACCACAAGTGTATAGCCTACTAAACGCTTTTTGCCCAAGTTTGTGTGCCGTCATCACATTTGGCAAAATTAGGCTACCTTTCGTTAATAACCTGCCAGTTGATACTTTTTTACTTGCATCGACCTGCGCATTGATTGTGCATCTAATGTAACGCCGGGTGGAGACTTCTCCCCACTTTCCAAGTTTCACTTTCACTGTCGTTGTAGGAGCTAAAAAAGGCTAGGCCTACTATATGCGGGGAAATACTTTGAAGTTCCTTTTGAGTAGGATCAGCTTCAAAAATGAATGGGTTTTCTTTAACCTGTGCTACACTTTTCCACCAAGTTTTAAAATTGTAGGCTACCGAAGTTTTTTTTTATGTTGACAGAACCAAGACTCACAGTAGCCTACATGGTGCAGTAAATGGAAGCTCTTGGTAGCGCCGCGTGCAACTAACGTCTATAAAAACAATTTATGCAGAAGTGCAGATCAGACTGAACATCGCGAGACTTTGGGTGAGATCCAAAATGGCAGCGACTGAACACTGACGCTTGTAAACAGAAATACAAAACTTTATTTTTCTTCTAAAAAACAACCACTACCTCTCTACAACTCTCATCAAAAACCGGATTATATTCTCCACCTTTTCCAACGGCAACCTCTTCATTCTGGACGTTATGTCATCTGAACCCAGCAAGAAACGCACTCGCGACTACTCAACAGAGACTGAACCAGAATCACCTATCGCTATGGCCATACTTCTACATCCATCGAGGTCAGTTTACTACAATCCATAAACAACAAACTTGTATTATTGGAACATCTGCACGCGAGAGATATTAAGGACTTAAAAGCCAGCCTCGAATTTTCCCAATCACAGATCGACATTACTACGCATTAGAAAACCGCGGAACTCAAAGGAAATATTACAAACTTATCCCACCATGTTAATCAACTCACCAGCGAAAATCGGATCATGAAAAGAAACAACTTAGACCTCCAGTGCCGCGAGCACGCGCCGATAACCTCATTTTTTCCGAATTCCCCTGCCAACTTCTAAAGATACACCCGACTGCACCCAGAGAAAAGCAGTTAAAGAATTTTTGCAGTCATCTCTCAAACTACCGCCAGAAACAGTTGACAAGATTACCTTCCCACCGTACACCGCCTCACTTCCAAAGACAATAAAAAAACCTCCTCCACTATCGCCAAGTTCAACACTTCAAAAACACAAAGAACTCATCAAAAGCAAAGGGAAAGAACTGAAAGGCACTTCACGGGACTAAATGACCCATTCCCCACAAGTAATACAGGAAAGAAGA
>NW_025962621.1:0-11291 GCF_017589495.1 Alosa alosa
AGCAGGGATGATGTACACCATTTGTTTTAAATTGTGTATGAATCTTTCTGCAGCCCTGAACACTTGAATCATGCATGTCCAAGAATTTGTGACCATAATGTAGCATTACACTTCTTATTAGTCACACCTGTGAAGGAAGAGAAAATCTTTTAATCTAATTGGTGCTATTAGTTCTTCTTCTATACTCTTCCATGATGAAATATTGTCCTCACCTATCCGAGGTACCTGGAACTGTAGTATAAATGCCCAGTGGTATAATTTAAAATTAGGACAGGCCAGTCCTCCACCCATCTGTGTCAATCTGAAGAGCTGACCATTTTAACTTTCTGGTCGCTTACCATTCCACATATAGACTCTTAACCAAAGTTTCTAATATTTTCCAGTATCCGGCTGGAGGTACAAGTCTAGGATCATTAGGCTTACAAAGTTAATCGCAGGAATTAAAATGTTCATCTGTCTTTAATCTGGGCTGGTAGAGATACCTTATTTGGATCGTTGATGAGCATAAGGGCAGATTTGGAAGCTACCTTATACCCTGAAAGATATCAGTGCAGTATACATGCAAGACAGGCGGAAGTGTTTGCAGCACGGACGCAAAATAGACCAAGATGTCATCAGCATAAAGTGATATTAGGTGTGACGTTGAACCAATTGTAATAGGAGAGATTATGGGAGGTTTCTAACTAAGTGTGTCAGAGGAGACAGGTCTCCCTGTCTTGTCGCCGATCTTATGTCAAACAATTCTGACATACAGCCCATACAAGTCCAGCCCTAACAAGTATAGTATATAAATGTTTTCTATAAGTACATGCTTTTGTAGATATTATGGCGTTGTGTATATATATGTATATAAGTGTTTTGTAAATCTATGTAAATATAGCCTATCACTCTGATAGGTCATGTGACCTTGTACTTGTTTAAATATAGGCTGACTGTCTGTATCTGATATTCCAAAGTCTGATGAGAAGCGTTTGCTTTCGAAGCGTTACAATTGAAAATCAATAAAATTCCTAGTGGGAGCAAATTAATGCGGACAATCCCACTCTTGATACGCATGAAAAAATATATGCCTCTCCAACATAAAAGAAATTTCTAGTGACCGTTGCACCTAAAATTTTTAGTTAGCTAATAACAAGTTAAACCAACTTTTTGTTGTGCTGACTATCCTACATGTAGACTGAACTTAAAATGAGAAAGTTGTGTCAATTAAATGTCTCTGTTGACTTGAACATAGCTTGTTGGGCCAACAAGCAGACTCTCAACTGAAATAAAATGTTGTATTAATTAAATATTTCCATGTTGTGAAAATGTCCTATTTTCATTATTTCAAATAAATTACACACTATGTTCTGATAAAATTACATTTTATTTATTTATTTAAATCCATATGAACTTCGTCTGTAAGGCTCCAAGTGCAATATTACTGAAGTATTCAACCAGTGTCCTAGAAACAAGATCTGAGAGTTCAAGAAAGCATGGCATGTCACTCCAATAGATGTACTGGAAAAACAAAATCTGCTTTACCAAATGAAACAAAAGTAAAACATGACAGCTTTGCCTGTGAACATCTGATGTAAGAGTGGTTCAAAATGATTTGTGACATGTTCCAAGAACAGTTACAAAAAAACAAAAAAAAAGTCACTGCCATTTAAACAGAAACATTTGCATGAAACCTTTGATACCTCAAAATACCTCAATGACTGGCAATTAACATGTACTGTAATGACCATTACACCTGTAATAACTCTTTCTTCAAGGACTGTATCCTTGCTGTGCACTTTTCCCCAGGTTTAAGAGAATCGTCTGGACTGCCTGAATGTGTACCTTAAGTCCTTAGGGTACTCCATATTTAAGGCATAAAGCAGACCAAAGAGAGCATCATGAGGGGCATTTGTGAAGTCCTCCCCAGATTGTCCATGACAACTTCCTCCTCAATTACTACAGCCACATTGACCACTGTGGGATATGGTCTGAGTTGGTAGAACTGTCAGTTACTTCAGGATCCCCATGTTCGCTGGCTAAATGACCCATAGTGTCAGACTGAAAACATGTCTTAAGCAATCATTACTGCATCTAAAACGTAATACCATAAAGGATTTTCAAATGGAATTACCTTAATAGTCTTTGAAATTGCAGATGGCTCTCTTAAGTACGGGGAAGACCATGAAGAACAGCAGACCGTCTATAAGTAGTTAGATCTGTGGTCTGCAAAAAAAAGACAGGTCATCAGAAGAACATTATTAAGTCACCTAATGAGGGTTACACACATCTACTCTACCATGCAACAGTTTAGGATCCCTTGCCCTTTTCACCATTGGGCTTCATTACAACCAACTTCATGAAATAGCTACCTGAAATGCACATTAAGATTACAATCTGTGTGGGATAATCAGCAACAAGTGATAAGAATGCATGAATCCCTTAAGACTGTTAGAATAACATTCCCAGAGTTAAGTTAGATACTGAGAGTGGTTTTCTAACAGTCCTAAAAAATAGTTCTCAAACAATGCTGTGCACTTGTTGGCTGTTTTTGTTCAGTCATATTATCCAAAAAAGCATGAGGCTGGTGTCAATGGGGAAATGACTTTGCACAGTAGTGTATGGAGGTGCTGGTCAAGATAGACAATACTGGAATCTTTCTGTGTAATGCATACATGATGTTGATCACAAAGGTCTTGATCAGAGTTGACTGCTTTGACCTGTTTTGTCACCCTATACCATCTCGTTCAAACAATAAAATGGCTATAACTTATAAAAATGTGAGGGATTTTTACATGTATTGTAGATCATCAACATCACACTGCACAATTGCACCTGCCCTCTCCCCATACACAGCACACTATCCCATCTCCCTGTCATCCCCCAACACACACACCAAGACCCCTGGCAGTTTGGGTTAGCCCCTTGAGCCGTGGATCTGCCCAAGGTTTCTTCCTTGGTAGGGGTTCCCTTGCCTATTTGCTCTTAGGTGCTCCTTGTTGGTTGCCCCACCATCCCAATCCTCCCCACCTTTTTATGCAGCCCTTGCCCGCTTAATCTACTAAACCCTCTTCTACTGCACTTTTACCCCATTTAATGCACAAATAGGCTGACACCAGACATAATTTCCTGCATTTCTTACTTCCAGTAACTATATGCATGTGACAATAAACTTCCCCTTGTATCCTTGTATCCTTGTATCAGGTATACATGGAACCTTTTTGACACATTCTGATTATATAATGAAATTGTATTGCTCACATAATGAGCAATGGATAAATGTCACAAGACAAAGGAATTATCAACTCAATTGACAGAGACATTGCAATTAAAATGTGTTGATTTGGAGTTTTACAGTAAAGTTTTTGTGGAGCAGTAAGCTGCTCTGAAAGTTATGTTGTTGCTGCTAAAATCACAGTTGGATAATGGATGCTCATGGTTTTGCAAAATGCCTTTGTGATTCAGAAATTGAGTAAGTGAGCAAATATCTGAGAATTCACATAATTCACACTGAGAACTGGCATAATTGATTACATAAGCCTGTCTATTTTAGGATGTGCTCTCCATAAATGGGTTTTTGTATTTTACAAAACTCCATAAATGGAGTTTTAATAAAAAATACAAACACAGTCTGGATGAATGCAGGGAAAAACATTACCTACTTGGCAATGATGAAGCCTGTAGTGCTTACAGTAAGCAGGATGTCTTGCTGCAGATGTGTACATTTACAATGGCTGACACTGCATTTTAGTTTTAAGCCTGAAACAAAATACCTGAAATACAAACAAGACAAATGCATCTATAACTCATAATTCTATAAACAGGACAACCATACTAAACTATGCAACCCCTTGAATGGGAATTCCAGCTTCATTTGGAGCGATTTGTACTTGAAGACTTTAGATTCTTTATCTAATGTTTTACATGCAGCACATTGGATATTAAGGGCTTAAAGTGGGAAGACAACAAATGGGCCAAGACATTATTCACCTCAGACCTTTATTTCCTTCATTAAGTCTACATTTTAGAACATCATATACAGAGGAAAATGTCAAAAAAAAAAGACTATTATTTTTGTAGTTGTCAGTGTGTCCATGGATGGTGTGTTAGAACAGCAGGTCATACTACATTTCCTGTATCTACATGTTCTTAGGAAGCAAACTCCAAAATTTTTAAGCAGATGCATAAAATTACATAGGTTCACACAGCAATTTCTAATAGGTGCATATAGGCGTTTCCAAGTGTCCATAACATAAAGCTCTCAAAATACAAAACAAGATTTTCCCCCATATAGCAGGTTATTATTGTGTGGTATTTTTGTGGTTTGACCTTGTAAATATAAATTCACTTCATTTTTCGGGCTAATATTTACACTTATTTTCAAGTTAACCAATAAGGAGGATCCTTACCTCTCAAATGCCAAATACTGTTTTGGAAACTTGCCACACCTGGCACTACACCTTGCTGGGAGGGCATGGAGTTGAGGCTGGGACTGGGTGCTTGCCACACCTGGCACTACACCTTGCTGCAGGAGGGCATGGAGTTGAGGCTGGGGCTGGAGCTGGAGCCTCTTACGCGATGCTGAGGTGCACTAGTGCTGGCTGAGGGACCAGTGGCAGAGGTGTACCAGGAGTCAAGTCAAGTCAAGTCAAGTCAAGTTTATTTATATAGCACATTTCATACAGAGGTCATTCAATGTGCTTTACATCATAAAAAAACCAAGCGATAATAACAAAATAAAAGCATAGAGGCAATAGTCAAAGAATAGTTAAGGTAGATGTAATAAAAAGAAACATAAAACACAAGGTAAAATCATTTAAAAATAAAGAATAATTGGTAAGCAAGAAGCAAAGGCAAAAGTAGTAAAAAAGTACTAAAAGACAAAGAAGAATAGTGCTCGGGGGCAGATTCAGAGATTTGTAACTTCGGCTGCAGTTAGCTTGAAAGCGTCTGAGAACAGTTTGGTCTTAAGTCTAGATTTAAAACTGGCTACAGTTGGGGCCTTTTAATGTCATCGAAGAAAGTTGGTTCCACAGCTGAGCGGCTTAGCAGCTAAAAGCTGCTTCACCATGTTTAGTTCTAACTGTAGGTTTTACTAGCAGGTTTTCACCTGGGACCTGAGAGGGACGAGAAGGTGTGTACTGCTGGCATGTCTGACAAGTATTTAGGTCCTGCTCCATTTACTGATTTATAAACAAGCAATAGTGCTTTAAAGTCAATTCTGTGACTTACTGGAAGCCCAGGACTTAAGAATTGGAGTAATGTGGTCAGTTCTTTTTAGTTTTTGTTAGAATCCTAGCTGCTGCATTTTTTATCACCTGAAGCTGTTTAATAGTCTTTTTAGGAAGGCCTGTGAACAGTCCATTGCAGTAATCAACCCTGCTGGAGATAAATGCATGAATGAGTTTGCTAAGTCATGTTTGACATCAGCCCTCTGAGTTTGGCAATATTTTTTTGAGGTGGTAAAAGCTGATTTAGTTATAAACTTTCATGTGGCTGTTGAAATTTAGATCACTGTCAATTAATACACCAATTTTTTTAACAGTATCCTTTGCCTTCAACCCTTTTTGTGTCAAGGAGTGGCAACCTAAGTCTTTCCTCCTTTTACCAAATATAATTACTTCAGTTTTCTTTTTGTTCAGCTGAAGAAAATTTTTGAGACATCCAGGTGTTGATTTGTTCTATACACTGACACATAGATTCAAAGAGGACCATAGTTGTTTTGGTGATAGAGCTAAGTAAATTTGTGTGTCATCTGCATAGCTATGATATGAAATCAAATTATTTTGAATGATTTGTCCAAGTGGGAGCATATAGAGGTTGAATAATAGTGGCCCCAAGATCGACCCCTGGGGAACACCACAGGTCAGGGCGTTGGTGTTGAGGTACAGTTTTCGATGGCAACAAAGCTCCTTTCTTGTAGATATGATTTTAGCCAGCTGATAACTATCTATAAATTCAACCCAGTGTTCTAGTCTGTGTAGTAAAATATTGTGATCAACAGTGTCAAATGCTGCACTAAGGTCCTGCACTAGGACTGATCTTTTACCTGAATCTGTGTTTGGTATGTCATTGGAAACTTTAATGAGAGCTGTTTTCAGTGCTGTGATTTTGCGAAAACCAGACTGAAAGTAATCAAAATACCCATTTGATGTTAGGAAGGTGGTTAATTGATTAAAGACTACTTTTTTCAATAATTTTGCCAATAAAGGTAGATTGGATATGGGCCTGTAATTGTTTAGCATGGAGGCATCAGGTTATCCTTCTTGAGAAGTGATGGCTTTACAACAGCTGTTTTCAGTGACTTAGGAAAAGTGCCAGACAGCAGTGAATACATTTTACAATTTGAAGGACATCATTACCGCTATGAGATGAAAAACAGTTTTGAAGAAATTGGTGGCAGAGTGTCTAAGACACATGTGGAAAGAGCTGAGATTCTGTACGTTTTTCAAGTGTTTTAGTAGTCTATCAAGAAGCTGAACTTTGACATTAAGTTTAGTTTCCCTCTGTTTGTTGCTGGAAGTTCAGGTTGTTGAATTTGTAATTGAGCAGATATGTTGAGTCTGATTTTTGTCAATTTTACCTTTAAAAAGATAAAAACTCATTGCATTTTATTAGTTGAGGAGAAGTTCGAAGCTAATTGTGAGGGATTTGTTTGTTTATCAACCCAGTTGAAAATAGAATCTGAGTGTTAATTTGAACCTATTGATAATGTTTGAAAAAAGGACTTGTCTTGCTTTGCATATTTCAGAGTTATATGTGTGGAGCATCCTTTATATTTCATAGTGGATCTGAAAGTTTGTATTCGCCATTTTCTTTTCAGTCTTCCTACACTCTTTTAGAAGTTTAACAGCTGGATTTTGCCTCCATGGTGCTTTCTGTTTGTCCTTAGCTTTCTTGAATTGTAATGGAGCAATGTCATCATAATGTTTGCCATTTTTGCATTAAAAGTGATCAAATAAGTCTTCAGAGTCTGACCAGTTGACTTGACTTTAGTGAAAGTGCTTGTTCAAAGAGAGCACTTGTCTGATCATTATGATTCTCCTTTTTACAATCATAGCTGTGTTTTGAAGGTGTGTGGGGACATAGACACATCAAAGAACCATGAAAAATGATCAGATAAGGCCAGGTCTTTAACAGCTGTAGAGACATCGAGACCCTTTGTGATAACAAGGTCGAGGGTATGTGAGAGGTGTGTTTGCCCCTGTACATGCTGTGTTAGGGAAAAGTATGTCGATTAGTGCAATGAATTCCTTGGCATAATTGTTTTCAAGGATTATCCCATGCAAGTTTAGATCCCTGATATAATAAGACAGTCAAACTCTATGCAAGCGACTGATAGCAGTTTCACCCTAAGCTCTTCAGAAAAACTTTTTTTGCTGAATGTTTTGGAGGCCTGTAAATTTATCAGTAATAAAATCTGAGAAGACTTGAAAATGCATGCACACAGATATTCAAATGAAAGATCACCGAGATGACTGACCAGTTACTGAAAAAGGCGTCTTGAAAATTGTGGCTATCCCCCACCTCTTTTATTTGCTCTGGTAGCACTCAAAAACTGAAGTTTGGGGGAGCTGATTCGATGAAATTAGCAGCACTGTTTGCTTGATCTAACCATGTCTCAGTTAAAAGTAAAAAATCAAGGTTGTGTGTGTACAAATTAGATCATGAATTAAGAATGATTTGTTTTGAAAGAGATCTGATATTTAGGAGTGCTAGTTTTGTTAGATTTTAAGTGTTGGGAAATATATGATCCATGGGAAATCTGAGGGTTGATGTAGTGCGGGTAGGAGATTGGACTGGTTTTACCCTATAAACTCGATGCATTTGTGTTATTTTTGTCAATACAGGAATAGAGAATGTCATGGAGCTTACTGGGTCGACATGTTCTCAAAACTACTGTCAGTACCATTTTATATTGCAGGGACCCTGAGAATATCATGCAATACAGTCATCATATAATTGTCCCCTGCCTTGCCATCTGTATTTTCCACTGCATTCCATGCTATATGCGGCTGAAAATGAACTAAGAGGTTGCTGCTGCTTAAGATATCCTTCTAAAGCGGGGGGAGGGGTGGAGGTGCCCTTAAGCTTCTTTGGTGCTAATGATCTTGGGCTAGTAAAAACTCTGCATGGCTACTGGTAGCAGTCTCCATTCTTGCAGGGAACATATGTGCTTGGGTGGGGATGGTGATGGGTATTCAGGATCCTGTGGAGTTTGAGTGAATTGGTGGGATGAAGGTGGGGATGGTGATGGGAGATTAGGGGGTTTGTGTTGCCTGGGGGTTTGATTGGGTGGGGGCGGTGATTGGGTGTGGGTGGTGATGGGAAATCAAGGAGGTTGGGGTTGAAAAATTGATCCAAGTCTCCATCTGCCTGCTGAGGTTCTGGGAAGTTTGTTGCAGATGCTCGCTTTCAACATGTATTCAATAGTGTATTCCATATTTGTTGTGTCTTTGTGGTGACAAAGGAGACAACGGAGGTGAGGAGGGTATTGGTACTGGTGTTACAACATGACCCTTCCTTTCTGATATCTCAGCAGCTTTGATAGGTGCTATCTCCTCATGCTCATCACATCCATTTTGTTTGCTGAGATTCCAGGAGTTTGACGCCATGATTGACTTTTGAGTCATTTTTAGCACCATCTTATCTTTCCAGTGGACATGGCTTAGCATTGTTGAGCTGGTTGTTTATGTTTCTCAAAGGTCTGCATTTCAGTGGAGGCTGGCGGGTGGTTATCAGAGGGCCCCACAGCAGGGGAGGTTGGGCATATCTCTGTTTCAGCCCTGTGCAGAGTGTTTTTGGTTTAGCTGAGTTGTTGATGTCCGCTTGTTCCGTCTGTATGGCCACTGAGCGCTTATCAGAGGCTCAGCTCAGGGTTGGCAGAAAAAATGTTGGAGTGCAGAAGGAGGGTGATAGTATTCGGTTAAAGATCTTGGCCCCAGTCCAACTCAGCTCTGTGCTATTTGGTCTGAAGTATTCCCTGCGATTCCAAAAAAAGGTTAAAATTGTCAATAAAATTCATCCCAACTGAAAAGCATGTTTTTACGAAGCCAGGTGTTTTAAACTGAATAGTCTGGAAAATCAAAGCTTCCCTCTGCTGGGAGTGGAGCCCATGAAAATTTGTATTCCAAAGCACATTTGGGGCCGAAAAGTTCTTGAAATCTTCTTTTGACATACAGCTGTTCTCTGTAGATGTCATTTTGCTCCAACAATGCACAATGATAAACGATAGTTGCATATTTTGACACCAGTTCTGCAAAGCTTGTTTTTTGTGTCCAGACACTGAAGCATTTGGGAAACAACATACAATCATCCTTTTCCCCATTTATATGTCTCACAGCAAAATTAAGCCTAGAACGAGGGTTGTGGGATGAATAGGGGTCGAGTGCTGCTTCTTGTCTGTGCCCCTCTTTCTTTTGTTGTGGTTTGATCGCTGCCTGCTTTGGGTCTGTTCCTGGGAAATTCCTCTCTCCGTCCCGGAGGCATTCAAATCTGTTCCATAGTGTTAGGGCTGTGGGCTTCCCTTAGGACCACAAGCCCTGTAGTAGTTTTGATCTGTCTGTATTTCTGATACCGAGGCCAAGAAGTTAACATCTGAATTTACTGGTGTTGAGGTAATTACAGTTCTTGTAATACGTTTTGTTTTGGTCTGGCACCTTGCCTGTGCCAAGGCTACTCACATTTCCTTTGTGAGGTCGATGCGTCATCTGCTCTATTAGCAGTGATATTAGACTGCTGGGTTACATTCTCTGCATTTCCAGTAGTTGCTGTACTCACTTCATGAGATGCCTCTAAGTAGTTCATCTATCCGTTGATGGGCATACGTTTAAGTGAAATCTCTGTTCTAGCTCAATTTTGTTTTCGGCATGATCTCCTGGGTCTGGCGGAGGGGCGCATTTGTTTAATCCAACTTCAGGTCAATTGCGTTCAGTTTTGCTTAATTGACGGCTGGCTCATTTAGTAAACTATTTTTCAAAGTTTCAGTTTAAGTATGAACATCTTGCTAAACTGGCTTGTCGTAAAATAAAAGAATGAAAAGAGTGGAAATTGCTAAAGGATGGTGAGCCGGAACAGTGAAATCGTCCTACGCTCAAGGTAGGAGTGGCGATGGGGGAGGCATCTGGGCCTGACAGGTGGGGCTGTGATTCGCCAAAGGTCACTGGAGGTGAGGGAGGCCCAGGCAGAGGGCAGTGGTTCAACTGCATGAACAAAAGATGGGACAATATATTAAAATGAAATAAAACTGTGTTCCACTGGTAATTAATTATATTTTGTGCAAGCTAATAAATGTATCACTACAAAAATTGATCCACTATACCAACATAACAAGTGCATGTTTGATGGGTCATATAGTATAAGAACAATGAGCCGTAACAAAAGTTGCATATTTAAATGGTCACCATGGTATTATGAGCACACCTGCATGACATGCTACAACAGTGACGTGCAGAACCACGTGTGGCGTGCAGAACTTTTAGGCAGAATTGTTCTATTCACTAACCTGGCTGCATCTCTAATTTCTGATAAATTACTCATTTACTTCCAATACGACAATAGTATACTTACCCTTTCCTACACTGTACGAAGACATGGACATATTTATGACGACAGGCTGCCAAAGTATCTCACTCTTTCTCTCTCTCCTATAACATGCACTGCGTTCAGCTAAATGCAAAGCTAACATTAGTAGACTTTTAGTATCTCATTAAACAAATGCGTGACATGCCATAAAGTTCAATACACAAGGCACACATCATATATATACATTTGCATTACTTCAACTACATTCATGAATAGACACAAGATCACTTACAAGTCAAGGAGGACATCCATGCACTCGGCGAATGCATCTCTACCGATTACGCTGCAGACTCTGAACACTATCTTAATCTCCTCGAAGTTGATCCGACTCCACATCAGGAAGAGCGTGAATCTCCTCCAAAGTCATGCTTCGTGGTCTTGCCATGATGCAAAAATAGCAATATTATAGTCAGAAGCAAAGATATCGCTCGTCAAAGCAGCTGACTTTACCCCAGCAGCGTCTCACCTCTGCGTAATCAACATGCGCGCAAAGCACTACGTGGGTCCTTGTCTTGGCCAGTATCATGGAAAGGCATGGTTAGGTAATCAGGTAAATAACACATCTATGTTTTTGTAGAAGGCATACTATTCGTTAAGAAAGACCTCAATCCCTTCTGGGAAGCCTGGCTGAAGTAGGGTAATATTAGAGACCACGTATGAATGTAAACAGACAAGCGTTCTCACCATGGGTGAAAGAGACCGTCATTTATCAAAACTAGTTGAACAAG
>NW_025962622.1:0-11273 GCF_017589495.1 Alosa alosa
ATTTTGAAATTTTTCAAAATCTGTCTTTTTTTCCTGACCCCGGACCTTAAATGAAAACTAAGAAAATCTGAAAAGTACCTAGAAAAAAATCAAACCAATTTTTTTTTTCACTTTTTGCCATAGTTCATGCATTTGATATCTAGACATGAAATAAAAAATAATTTGGACAATATCTGACAGGATTTTGAAATTTGTAAAAAAAGACTTTCTCGCGATCCTGACCATAAAAACTAAAAAAAATCTGAAAAGTAAGAAAAATCAGACCACATTTTTTTTCATTTTGTTGCCATAGTTAATGCATTTCACATGTGTAGATGTGAAAAAATAATAATTTGGACAATAATTGACAGATTTTGAAATTTTTAAAAAATCTGTCTTTTTCCTGACCCCGGACCTTATATGAAAACTAAGAAAAATCTGAAAAGTAAACCGAAAAAATCAGACCATTCTTTTTCTCCACTTTTTTGCCATAGTTTATGCATTTCACATGTCTAGACATGAAATAAAAATAATTTGGACAATATCTGACAGATTTTGAAATTTGTAAAAAAACTTTCTCGTGATCCTGACCGCTGAAAACTAAGAAAAATCTGAAAAGTAAGAAAAAAAATCAGACCAATTTTTTTTTCATTTTGTTGCCATAGTTAATGCATTTCACATGTGTAGATGTGAAAAAAATAATAATTTGATTAATAATTGACAGATTTTTGAAAAATTTCAAAATCTGTCTTTTTTCCTGACCCCGGACCTTAAATGAAAACTAAGAAAATCTGAAAAGTAATGAAAAAATCAAACCAATTTTTTTTTTCACTTTTTTTGCCATAGTTCATGCATTTCAACATATCTAGACATGAAGTAAAAATAATTTGGACAATATCTGACAGATTTTGAAATTTGTAAAAAAACTTTCTCAAGATCCTGACCAAGAAAAACTAAAAATCTGAAAAGTAAGAAAAAAATCAGACCAATTTTTTTTTTATTTTTGTTGCCATAGTTAATGCATTTCACATGTGTAGATGTGAAAAAATAATAATTTGGACAATATCTGACATATTTTGAAATGTGTCAAAATCCGTCTTTTTTCCTGACCCCGGACCTTATGTGAAAACTAAGGAAATCTGAAAAGTACTGAAAAAATCAAACCAAATTTGTTTTTCACTTTTTGCCATAGTTCATGCATTTTTCACATGTCTAGGATATCTGAAATGAAATTTTCAAAATCTGTCTTTTTCCTGACCCCTCGACCTTATATGAAAACTAAGAAAATCTGAAAAGTAACGAAAAAATCAGACCATTCTTTTTTTCTCCACTTTTTGCCATAGTTTATGCATTTCACATGTCTAGACATGAAATAAAAAATAATTTGGACAATATCTGACAGATTTTGAAATTTGTAAAAAACTTTTCGTGATCCTGACCGTGAAAACTAAGAAAATCTGAAAAGTAAGAAAAAAATCAGACCAATTTTTTTTTTTCATTTTGTTGCCATAGTTAATGCATTTCACATGTGTAGATGTGAAAAAATAATAATTTGACAATAATTGACAGATTTTGAAATTTTTCAAAAATCTGTCTTTTTTTCCCGACCCCGGACTTTAAATGAAAACTAAGAAAATCTGAAAAGTCTGAAAAAATCAAACCAATTTTTTTTTCACTTTTTGCCATAGTTCATGCATTTCGCGCATCTAAAGGTCATGTGGACTTCTTCCACGCTGTTGCTCGAGGCTTTGGATTATCGGACTCTATAACCTTGATCGCTAAACTTTTCTGTCAAAGCGTTAACGTTAACGTTAAGCCAGTATCAAGGGCTGCAAATAATACCGGGCCAAGGGAACGATATCTGGAAGAAAGCATCAAATTCCTTTCTAACGTCTCTCAAAACTAGTGACTCAATATAAAAGTGAGATCTTCTCAGATTACTTACCCGCTACCTGTGTTCGAAGTTATCAAGGAACTGCGATATCGCTGTTGCTAGCCAACTAGCAAACAAACGTTAAAAACATTTGACACCGGGCGAGCCCTCGCCAGCGACACGATACCTCCCTCAGCTGTGCACCAGGCTGCGACTCATGCGCCCTTCTCAGCGAAAAAGATAGTGGAACTTCGAAGCCAGAATAGCGACCCTCCATCAGATTGAGAAGGGATGAAAAGTTCCTCGACACCATTCTCTCCGTAAATAACGTTACCTCTCTTACACACACAAATGCCAGATGCCCTGATTTCCTCTGTCCTCCAATACTTTAACCATGCCATGCACTAATGCAACTTCTGTCCCTGTTGCCTCTCCCCGCCTCTGCTGAGAACCAAGCCTGCTCTGCTGGCCAGCTCCACTCCACACCAGCCTGAGCCATGGCGTGAAGCAAGCATCACAAGCCACGACAGGCGGTCCGGACGGCACTCAGGCCCAGCCCAACCTATATACGACTGGAAAATCGCTATGCCATTCTGACCGAGGGATGAGGAGCCCCTCCAGCCCCGAGACAACCATCCTGGTCCCTCCTCAAAGTCGGCGCCCCCGACCCCCTCCTCCCCGGACCTCATCAACCTCCACCCTGGTCATCGGCAGTTCCATGGTTAGAGACCTCTGCATTCCCCATCATGTAGCGGTCCCTCCAAGGTCTACTGCTTCCCTGGTGCCAAGGTCCTTGACATCCAGCAGAAACTCCCAAGCATCCTGGCCCGCCACACCAAGGTCAACAACATCATCGCATACACGTGGCCACGAACGACATCAGAGATAAGCAGTCAGTAGCACTGCAGGAAAACTACAAAACTCTCATCACCACTCTGATGGGCACAGAAAAACGCTTTGTCATCTCTGGGCCTCTCCCTACCTACAGAAAAGGTGCTGAGAGATGGTCCAGACTGTTCGATCTCCACACCTGGCTCAAACGCTACTGCGGCTTCCCTAAGCATCCCCTATGTCAACAACTGGGGCTTGTTCTGGGAGAGGCCCAGTATGCTGAAGCGTGATGGTCTCCACCCAAACCAACATGGAGCCAGGCTACTCTCTGACAACATAGCGTCCACACTGAGACATTGACATTCTGTAGAAAATATTACAGATTCACGCCCCCCAGGTATTGATTCGAATGGCATTATACATGTGGATGAGTCTGAGAATGTTTTCTGCAGGGTAACATACAATACTACTACCATAGATCAAGCTGTGTCATGCAATAGCATGACTTATGCTTATAGTTCTATTCCAACGTTGATTTCTACCCAACGTATAGAAAAAAGAAAAGACAAGTTTAAAACTAGAAACCTAACAAATATTCTTTCCATACCTCAGCATATTCCTCAAAAGCCAGAGGCATTTTCAGCTAACATGGGTTTACTAAATATAGGTGCACTTACTACCAAAACCTTTGCAATCAATGATTTTATTAGTGAAAAAAAATTGGATTTTCTGTTTCTTGTTGAAACCTGGCTGACTTCAGACAGCGAAGCTGTTCTTGTTGAGACTTGTCCCCCAAATTATAATTTCTTCCACTCAATTAGACAAGGCAAACGAGGTGGTGGAATTGCCTCCATTCTCTCAAACAAATATAGTTGCACACGAGTCAACTTTGGCGGTCGCTTCCTTTGAGTATATTGCCCTCACTCTGAAGGCTGACCCAGCTGTACTTCTATTAACCTTATACCGCCCTCCTAAACTATGGACTGGCTTTCTCGACCAGTTTTCTGAACTTATGTGGCTCATCATCACTAGCTATGATCGGATAATTGTAAATGGCGACTTCAATATTCATGTCAATAAGACAACTGATGCTAAAGCCAGTAAGTTCCTTAATGTGTTGGACAGTTTAGAGCTAAAGCAGCATGTTACAGGACCCACCCACAACCTTGGCAACACCCTCGATCTAGTCATTTCCAGAGGGATAGAAGTCACAGACTTATCAGTAAATGATATAAATATGTCTGATCATCATTGTGTATCTTTTAATATTGTACTACATACTCCAAAAATTCATCCCGAAATTGCAATCAAATCGCGACTCTTGGACATTAGAGCAGAACAGCAGTTCATAGCTCTTATAGACTCCATAAATTTAGATATTTTACATCATCCCATTGATCAAATGGTAGAGGCTCTTAATCGTGAATTAGGCGCTCTGCTTGACAGAGTGGCACCCTTAAAGACTAAAAAAAGGCCCTGTAGCAAACTGACACCTTGGATGAACGAAAATATCCATGATCTAAAAAGATCATGTAGGAAAGCTGAGAGAACATGGAGAAAAACTAAGTTACAGGTTCACCGTGCCATTCAAAAAGAAAAAATTGCAAATTATAATAGAGCTATTCGGAATGAGAGGAGGAACCACTTCTCTAAGGTAATTGCTGAAAACAGTGGAAACTCTAGGGTGTTGTTCTCTACCATTGATAGGCTATTGCATCAAACACCTTTTGATACACTCAGTCAGGCATCCTCTCTAAGATCACGAAGAATTTGCAGACTTCTTCAAAAACAAAGTCATTTCTATAAGGGAGGCTATTGGTAACACAAGTAATATGTTTGATAGTACACCCAAAAAACAGCCCCCAAAATTAAGGTCCTTTAGCACTATTACTCAATCTGAGCTTGGTAAAATTATAACTCAAACCGGCTCCTCAACATGTGTTTTAGATCCAATCCCTACTACATTCCTCAAAAAGTATATGATGGCTTAGCTCCCTTTTTTCTCAAGGTAATAAACACCTCATTAGAAACAGGTATATTTCCAACTGCTTTTAAAACCGCTGTTGTGAAACCTTTACTTAAAAAGTCAAAACTTGACCATACCAATCTGAGCAACTACAGGCCTATATCAAATCTATCGTTTTTGAGCAAAGTATTTGAAAAAGTTGTTTGCAATCAGTTAAATACCTTCCTCAACGAAAACAGTATCCTTGAAAAATTCCAATCAGGTTTTAGATCAAATCACAGCACAGAAACGGCTCTAGTAAAGATAGTCAATGATCTCAGACTAGCTACCGACTCAAACAAAGTCTCAATCCTTATTCTTCTGGATTTGAGTGCGGCATTTGACACCATTGATCATAGCATCCTAATTCACCGCCTTGCAAAGTGGGTGGGTCTCTCTGATAATGCTCTAAACTGGTTTCAAACCTACATTACTGGCAGAGATTTTTATATCAGTCTAGGAGATCATGTATCTGAAAAACATGACTTGCCTTTTGGTGTGGCCCAGGGGGCTGCCTTGGTCCCCTGCTATTTTCTCTATATATGCTTCCATTGGGAAACGTCATAAGTCAGCATAATGTAAACTTCCACAGCTACATGAGATGATACCCAATTGTATCTTTCTGTGGAGCCAACTAACCCCAGATGGCCTTTGCTCCCTCACTGCATGCCTAACCTCCATTAATCAGTGGATGAGCAAAAACTTTTTGAAACTAAATGATGACAAAACAGAGGTACTTCTGGTTGGACCAAAACTAAAGCGAGATATTATTCTTAGTAATCTGGGGAACTTGGCACACCAGGTCAAACCAAAAGTAACAAGCCTCGGTGTCATCTTAGATACAGAGTTAAGTTTTAAGCCCCATATCAGTAAAGTTACTCAGACAGCCTATTTCCACTTGAGAAACATTGCCAAAGTGCGGCCCTTTTTAACTCAACAAGATGCAGAAAAACTAATTCACGCCTTTATCACTAGCAGGTTAGACTACTGCAATGCACTTTTCACTGGTCTTCCCAAAAACATCTAAAGAAATTGGCACTCATACAGAACTCTGCGGCTAGACTTTTAACTAAGACTAAGAAGAGAGAACACATCACCCTGTGTTGGCTGAACTGCACTGGCTCCCTATTTCCTATAGAATTGATTTTAAGGTTATGTTAATTACTTACAAAGCTCTGAATGGCATAGCACCTTCATATATCTCTGAGCTTTTAATATCTTATCAACCACAAAGGAAACTTAGATCATCTAATTCTAATCTTTTAATCGTACCCAAAGTGCTCCACAAACAAAGTGGAGAAGCTGCGTTTATCCATTATGCCCCAAACTATGGAACACCCTGCCTCTGTACATCAAGCAGGCGAGTTCAGTAAATATTTTAAAAGATCTGAAAACATACCTGTACAGGAAAGCTTTTAGTTAACTCATCTTATCCTGTAGACTACATTTTCAGATTATTCTACATCTGCTACTATTGAGGGCGCAGCCTGCCAGAAGCAGATGGGCTCCCCTATTAAGTCAGGTTCTGCTCAAGGTTTCTTCCTGGAATATGGGAGTTTTTCCTTGCCACAGTTGCCATATGGCGTGCTTGTGGGGGTAAGAGGGTTAAGGCTGCCAGTCTTATGGCGTCATTTTCTATATTTTTGATATGTTGCTGAGTAAAACATAAACAGCAAAGAAAAGTGATTGATAATGACTGACTGACTATTATTGTGTTACATGCTTCAAATGTAAAGCACTTTGAGCTGCATTCTGTGTATGAAAGGTGCTATACAAATAAAGCTTTATTATTATTATTATTATATCTAGACATGAAATGAAAAAAATAATTTGGACAATATCTGACAGATTTTGAAATTTGTCAAAAAAAAACTTTTCCTGATCCTGACCTTATGTGAAAACTAAAAAATCTGAAAAGTAAGAAAAAAATCAGACCACATTTTTTTTTCATTTTTTTTGCCATAGATAATGCATTTCACATGTCTAGATGTGAAAAAATAATAATTTGGACAATAATTGACAGATTTTGAAATTTTTCAAAATCTGTCTTTTTTTCCTGACCCTAGGACTTTAAATGAAAACTAAAAAATCTGAAAAGTCTGAAAAAATCAAACCAAATTTTTTTTCACTTTTTTGCCATAGTTCATGCATTTCAAATGTCTAGGCGTGAAAATGAAATTTTTCTGACAAAATCTGTCAAAATCTTTTTCCTGACCCCGGACCTTATATGAAAACTAAGAAAATCTGAAAAGTCCTGAAAAAATCAGACCAATTTTTTTCCACTTTTTTGCCATAGTTTATGCATTTCACATGTCTAGACATGAAATAAAAATAATTTGGACAATATCTGACAGATTTTGAAATTTGTCAAAAAAAAACTTTTTCCTGATCCTGACCTTATGTGAAAACTAAGAAAATCTGAAAAGTAAGAAAAAAATCAGACCCATTTTTTTTTCATTTTTGTTGCCATAGTTAATGCATTTCACATGTGTAGATGTGAAAAATAATAATTTGGACAATAATTGACAGATTTTGAAATTTTTCAAAAATCTGTCTTTTTCCTGACCCCGGACCTTAAATGAAAACTAAGAAAATCTGAAAAGTCGAAAAAAATCAAACCAATTTTTTTTCACTTTTTTTTTGCCATAGTTCATGCATTTCAAATATCTAGACATGAAATAAAAAATAATTTGGACAATATCTGACAGATTTTGAAATTTGTAAAAAAAAAAACTTTTTCCTGATCCTGACCTTATGTAAAAACTAACTAAAAATCTGAAAAGTAAGAAAAAAAAATCAGACCACATTTTTTTTTCATTTTTTTTTGCCATAGTTAATGCATTTCACATGTCTGTAGATGTGAAAAAAATAATTTGGACAATAATTGACATATTTTGAAATTTTTCAAAAATCTGTCTTTTTCCTGACCCGGACTTTAAATGAAAACTAAGAAAATCTGAAAAGTACGAAAAAATCAAACCAAATTTTTTTCACTTTTTGCCATAGTTCATGCATTTCAAACATGTCTAAGACAATATCTGACATATTTTGAAATTTTTCAAAAATCTGTCTTTTTCCTGACCCCGGACCTTATGTGAAAACTAAGAAAATCTGAAAAGTCCGAAAAAATCAGACCATTCTTTTTTTCACTTTTTTTGCCATAGTTCATGCATTTCAAATGTCTAGACATGAAATAAAAAATAATTTGGACAATATCTGACATATTTTGAAATTTGTAAAAATCTTTTTTTTCCTGACCCCGGACCTTATGTGAAAACTAAGAAAATCTGAAAAGTAAGAAAAAAATCAGACCAATTTTTTTTTTTCATTTTTGTTGCCATAGTTAATGCATTTCAAATGTCTAGATGTGAAAAAAAAATAATTTGGACAATAATTGACATATTTTGAAATTTTTCAAAAATCTGTCTTTTTTCCTGACCCCGGACCTTAAATGAAAACTAAGAAAAAATCTGAAAAGTCCGAAGAAAAAAAATCAAACCAATTTTTTTTTTCACTTTTTTGCCATAGTTCATGCATTTCAAATATCTAGACATGAAATAAAAAAAATAATTTGGACAATATCTGACAGATTTTGAAATTTGTCAAAATCTGTCTTTTCCCTGATCCTGACCTTATGTAAAAACTAAAAAATCTGAAAAGTAAGAAAAAATCAGACCAATTTTTTTTTCATTTTTTGCCATAGTTAATGCATTTCAAATGTCTAGATGTGAAAAAAAAATAATTTGGACAATAATTGACAGATTTTGAAATTTTTCAAAAATCTGTCTTTTTCCTGACCCCGGACTTTAAATGAAAACTAAAAAATCTGAAAAGTCCGAAAAAAAATCAGACCAATTTTTTTTTTCACTTTTTTTGCCATAGTTCATGCATTTCAAATGTCTAGATCGTGAATTAAAAAAAATTTGACAAATTGACATAAAATCTGTCAAAATCTGTTTTTTTCCTGACCCCGGACCTTATATGAAAACTAAGAAAATCTGAAAAGTCCGAAAAAAAAATCAGACCATTTTTTTTTTCCACTTTTTTGCCATAGTTTATGCATTTCACATGTCTAGACATGAAATAAAAAATAATTTGGACAATATCTGACATATTTTGAAATTTGTCAAAATCTGTTTTTCCTGACCCCTGACCTTTGAAAACTAAGAAAATCTGAAAAGTAAGAAAAAAAATCAGACCAATTTTTTTTCATTTTTTGCCATAGTTAATGCATTTCACATGTGTAGATGTGAAAAAAATAATAATTTGGACAATAATTGACAGATTTTGAAATTTTTCAAAAATCTGTCTTTTTCCTGACCCCGGACCTTAAATGAAAACTAAGAAAATCTGAAAAGTACGAAAAAATCAAACCAATTTTTTTTTCACTTTTTTTGCCATAGTTCATGCATTTCGCATATCTAGACATGAAATAAAAATAATTTGGACAATATCTGACAGATTTTTGAAATTTGTCAAAAAAAAACTTTTTCCTGATCCTGACCTTATGTGAAAACTAAAAAAATCTGAAAAGTAAAGAAAAAAATCAGACCAATTTTTTTTTTCATTTTTTTGCCATAGTTCATGCATTTCAAATGTCTAGATGTGAAAAAAAAATAATTTGGACAATAATTGACATATTTTGAAATTTGTCAAAATCTGTCTTTTTCCCTGACCCCGGACTTTAAATGAAAACTAAGAAAATCTGAAAAGTCGAAAAAAATCAAACCAATTTTTTTTTTCACTTTTTTTTGCCATAGATCATGCATTTCAAATGTCTAGGCGTGAATTAAAAAATAATTTGGAAATATCTGACATAAAATTTGTCAAAATCTGTTTTTTCCTGACCCGGACCTTATATGAAAACTAAGAAAATCTGTAAAAAAAATCAGACCATTTTTTTTTTTCACTTTTTTTGCCATAGTTCATGCATTTCAAATGTCTAGACATGAAATAAAAATTATTTGGACAATATCTGACATATTTTGAAATTTGTAAAAATCTGTCTTTTTCCTGACCCCGGACCTTATGTGAAAACTAAGAAAATCTGAAAAGTAAGAAAAAATCAGACCAATTTTTTTCATTTTTTTTGCCATAGTTAATGCATTTCAAATGTCTAGATGTGAAAAAAAATAATTTGGACAATAATTGACATATTTTGAAATTTTTCAAAAATCTGTCTTTTTCCTGACCCGGACCTTAAATGAAAACTAAGAAAATCTGAAAAGTCGAAAAAAATCAAACCAAATTTTTTTCACTTTTTTTGCCATAGTTCAGATCATGCGTGAAATGAAATTTTCAAAATGTCTAGAAAACTAAGAAAATTGAAAAAAAAAAATCAGACCACTTTTTTCTGACATATTTTGAAATTTGACATGAAAAAAAATAATTTTATCTGACAGATTTTGAAATTTATGTGAAACCTATGTAAAACTAAGAAAATCTGAAAAGTAAGAAAAAAATCAGACCAATTTTTTTTTTTCATTTTTTTGCCATAGATCATGCATTTCACATGTCTAGATGTGAATTAAAAATAATTTGGACAATAATTGACATATTTTGAAATTTTCAAAAAAATCTGTCTTTTTCCTGACCCGGACCTTAAATGAAAACTAAGAAAATCTGAAAAGTCCGAAAAAAATCAAACCAATTTTTTTTTTCACTTTTTTGCCATAGTTCATGCATTTCAAATGTCTAGACATGAAATAAAAAATAATTTGGACAATATCTGACATATTTTGAAATTTGTAAAAAACTTTTTCCTGATCCTGACCTTATGAAAAACTAAAAAATCTGAAAAAGTAAAAAAATCAGACCACATTTTTTTTCATTTTGTTGCCATAGTTAATGCATTTCAAATGTCTAGATGTGAAAAATAATAATTTGGACAATAATTGACATATTTTGAAATTTTTCAAAAATCTGTCTTTTTCCTGACCCCGGACCTTAAATGAAAACTAAGGAAATCTGAAAAAAAGTAGACGAAAAAAATCAAACCAAATTTTTTTTCACTTTTTTTTGCCATAGTTCATGCATTTCACATGTCTAGGCGTGAAGAAATTTGAAATTCTGACATAAAATCTGTCAAAATCCGTTTTTTCCTGACCCCGACCTTATATGAAAACTAAGAAAATCTGAAAAGTATGAAAAAATCAGACCATTCTTTTTTTCTCCACTTTTTTGCCATAGTTTATGCATTTCACATGTCTAGACATGAAATAAAAAAAAATAATTTGGACAATATCTGACAGATTTTGAAATTTGTCAAAAAAAACTTTTTCTGATCCTGACCTTATGTGAAAACTAAGAAAATCTGAAAAGTAAGAAAAAATCAGACAATTTTTTTTTCATTTTTGCCATATAGTTAATGCATTTCACATGTGTAGATGTGAAAAATAATAATTTGGACAATAATTGACAGATTTTGAAATTTTCAAAAATCTGTCTTTTCCCTGGACCCTGGACCTTAAAATGAAAACTAAGAAAATCTGAAAAGTAATGAAAAAAAACCAATTTTTTTTTTTTCACTTTTTGCCATAGTTCATGCATTTCAAATATCTAGACATGAAATAAAAATAATTTGGA